>NW_011887794.1:600694-671714 GCF_000806365.1 Fopius arisanus | reverse complement strand
GGAGGGGGGAGGGGGGAGGGGTGAGACAGAATGGACACATCAGAGATTTTTTGAAATTTTAATAATTCAGGGAAAATTTGATAAATTGATATGAGTCTGGGAGAAAAAATTTATATCATCAATAATTGTGTGAGGCTTTTAAAGAGAGAAAGTGTTCATTTTGTACTCTTGCCTACAATTTTTATTGTTGAATGCTCGGTTGAGGCCTCGCGGCGTTATTTGGCTGATGTCTCGCCTTGTATATTCATCCCTGATGCAATAAATGCTTGATACTTGATCGATTTCTCTGTTTATTCCAATTGGTCGGGTTCTTAATTATTTCAGGCGTGTGTCTGTAATGATTTTCCTGAAAATTTCATAGACCCTGCAAATTCCTAATTACAACACCAGAAAATCCACGAAAAAGGGCTTTATCAAATATATATTGAGGATGATATATATAACTGGTGGAATTTTTTTTTTCATTATTTTGCGTCATCCAGTAATGGTACATTCGCCCTGGGGAACTCCTCGGGCACTGGCCAGCAGGTACGAAAAACACGTTGAAGACAATGATCGATAGTAGGTGTGGCCTGAGGTATCCTCTCCCGAGTATTCGTCGTGGACTCCACCCACCTGTCAGGCAATCCACCTCGGCCTCAGGATCTCCGTGTGCGCAACCCTCTAATCATCTTCCTCCAATTCCACAACTCCATTGTTCCCAAAAAGTCGATACGCCATTGACTTTTCGAGGGAGTCCAGACCATTTTTCGAGTGCGTCATCATGCATCGGAGAAAATCTCGAGGAAGTTTTCGATTTATCTCGACGTAATTGACAAAAAAAATTCATTTTTACTGATAAATGAAACAAATTTTTATGAAATAAAATAATATAATCATGACAAATTTATTTACAGAGAAAAAAAAAATCCTGAATTTCCCAGAATTTTCGTGATCTCCAGGTGGATTTTTCAAAAAATCCGAAATTTGACCGGAAAATTGTCGAAATAAAATGAAAGGAAGAGAGGAGAGTGCCATCATCCGTGATTAATGCAGAATAGCGTGCCCCGAGTTGAATTCGGACTTTGGATGGGCCATCGGATTGATAAAGATTAAAGGTAAAAGGGGAAAAACGAGGGGAGGAATGGCACAACCCTAGGAAACATGAGGGATGTGTTTTGGTGGAGTTAGGCGACAGAAGTCATCCAGCGAAACGAAACGACCGAGAGAGGGGAATGATGTCATACAGGGGCTCCCTATCTTTCTTATTCCTATATGCCACCGTAAATATATACATTGGGGAGAGCAACGGGATTTGATGAATCGTGCGGCCAGCCCATAGACGTAGAAACTATCATCACCAAAAATTCAATGATTCGAATTTTCTCATCCTCAGGAAGAGAAAAAAAAAATGTCTTATCACAAGTCTCACCCCAAATTCAATTCTCCTCTTACGATTTGTTGTCGGCGATTATTTTCCAGAGGGAGGTACGAGGGAAAATTGATGCTGGGGATGTAGATGTATTCGACGCCAATGGATATGGACCGTGGGTGAGTCATCCACACTATCCAACTTCCCCATGTACGAGATTTTGTGTGAGTAAGCACGATAGTTTCCCCCGTGGCACAATGGAGAATAGTTAAATGTGGTAAAGGTAAGTCTGCGGCAATGAGGGTTGACACGTGGCTATTTTTTTCCTCACTCCAGTGCCTTTATACCAGGAAAAATTTCGCTCATTTGTGAAACTCAAATGTATCATGACTCGCTTCGTGCAATCAATCATCAAAAAAAAATAAATTAAATAGCTTTCCCGAAAAATCATAGACCCAGGAAGATTTTTCGGGTGCTTTTTTATTCCCTCATATCCTCTTCTCATCTCCTCACGCCCTTATGCCCTTATGCCCCCACCGACAGTGCCTGAAAAAATCATCCAAGGGATATATTTATTTTTTCAATATAAAAAAAAAACAAGAACGAATGAATGGGTTCCAATCTGTTCCATGGGCTTTGTTGAAAAGGTACATATACGGTGGCTCGTGGCGCGTGTGCAAATCCACCTCTGGTCATATCTTTCTTTTCATCCCCCCGCTGGTCCCCTCAGGGGTGCGTTCATCCCCCCGGTGGCTGCACACGCCTCACACCTGAGTACAATAGCCATACCCTCTCTTCCCCCAAGTTTCATTTCGACATTTCTCTCTATTTCGTCCCCTGGAAAATCCCGGCGTTTAAATATCTCATTTCGTATGGGGGAGGCTAAAATGCCTGATACATTTTATTGTCAACCCGCTGTGGTGGCCAGCACTTCTCCATCCCTTGAATTAATTCCAATTATATTGATAAATAATGACGATCGAGTGAGAACCCATTTATTTCAATTCCAACGAAAAATATATGTATAGTATAGGTGGTATTATTGATTGAATGTGCGGGCATCATCACGTGGACACTCAAGACCAATTGGTTGACCCGCAGTTACCAAAAAAATTCATCCCACTCACCGAAAAATTGATCACCTCTTAGGTGAATAGTCCGCTATAAAAAGAACGATTATTCTTCCTCCCAACAATGCGGGTTTTGAGAACGGTGGGAATTCCAGTTAATTTCCGAGGTAATTGTTTAATTGAGATGGAGAGGGCACACCGGTGGTGCCAGAGAGCGTTTAAATTGGTGTAAATGTCCGTCGTACAGACGCAACTGACGCCTATTTTTCTGCTCGTTTTAATTCTACGAGCAAACACTCAATATTCTCTGATAATTCATATTTCGTATTCCAGCCAAGAGTGTCCCGGAGGGAAGAAAAAGCCAGGAATGATAATTAATGATTTTTCTTATAAGATCCCATCGAATGATCCAGTTCTGATTAATTTCTTAATTTCCGGAGAGAACCAGAATTTTGATAAAATCTCTTCTCCCCACATCTCTTCTCCTGGAAAACCCCTGAGTTATGATATGTACCAGACAATTAACTCAATGAGATGAATACCGGGAAAAATCCATCCTCCTTTATCGAATTTAATAAATTCCCCAGAGTGCCCGAGCACGTAGATATATTATATCATATCGCAAGTGAATTTATCACCTGAAAAGCCAAAATCGTCCCCAATATTCCAAATGTTTTGTATCCCCTTGTCCTCACGTCGCCCATCAGAGTACGTGATGCAGTGAGAGGAATGAATTTAGGGTCCGGATCGTCTCAGAAGCTTCGGCATGTCGTATTTGCTGAATCAATAACGAATTTATCCGATTAAATTCCTCGCGGGTGGAAACTGACCGGATTTTTTTTTTATACAGACCAAATATATCAGAGAATAATTCGCTAATGGTGCAAATGAAGAAATAATGACGGCAAATTTATCAGCTCAATTGATGCCAATAATGGGAGTAATGGTAAAAAAATATCTCCCCCATGTGGTTGTAATTGGAGTGGAATGAATTTATCGGAGGCAGGATCACCTGGTGCAAAAATGCCAATCTCTTTGGTCCTCATGACTCCCCTAGTTTGGCATTCAGGATTGGTAGGTTGGTAGGTGCGATAGGCAATAAGATATAGAAGAAGGAGTCGTAGTACAGAGGGTTGCTCTCGGTGTTGTTTCCGCCTGCATGACCATCCATTGGAGTTATTGCATTACTGGCTTAGCTTTGGCGCTATTCCCCTCTTGCTCGTGATTGCCGACCATGTGGCCACGCGCCCGTCAACCCTCCCCCTACCTTTCTCCCCTGCTTTCTCTCTTTTTCATTCAACCCCCTTTCGCCAACTCCATAACCAATATCCAATATTCATCTCCCGAATTTTCGCCGTTGTATCACCATTTTTTTTTTCAGAGAAATGAGGAAACGGAACATGAAAAATTTCAGTCTCATCTCATGCCGTGAATAATCCATATTTTTGATTGATTTTTCATTCTCATTAAGTCAATAATTTAAATTTTTAATTTTCAATAGAAAGTTGCAGTGTCCATCGGATAACGATTCCCAGTAGATCTCCTCCCGCGAATGGCTGAATGAGAAACAGAAATAAGCGGTAGTTTTTACAATCCCCATGAGACACTCGTTCACATATTGTTTGTTCTGTGCCTTGGAAAAAAAAAAGATAGGAAGGTGCACATGTAGCAGGAGAGTCTCTCTTGGGCCGTAGCCCCCGTTAAATCTGGCCCGCATGCAGGGGAAAAAAGGGAGAGGAGAGTAATGGAGAGAATACGAGCGGTTGTATTGAGAGGTGTACACAGACCCCGGGCTGTTGCCCATATGGTGACCATGGGGCCTCGGGTTATGTGCACATAGGTAAAGGCGTCTCTCGTTTCTCTGAACAATTTTAACCCTCACGTGTACTCCACCTCCCCCTTACTCTCCCCTATTTTTCTCCCATCGACACGTTTCCATTTTTTTTTTCTTTTACTCCCTGGGGCTTTTTGTACCTTGAGAGTCGTCATCTCGATGGATCAATCAATTCAATAAATCCAGCTGTGGTCCAGTCGTTATTAATTGTCCAATTGTAATTATTTTTTCAGAATACTCTATTTTAACTCTGTAAACAGTGAGGGACTCTGACCTGTGTCAACTGCTACTGGACAGATTAAATGGAGGATTTTCCATTGAGGTATAGCCATTGGATAGTTTGTGAGACAAATATTTGTTCTCCCATCTCTCTCTCCTGGTGTGTCGTCCACGTCTATTACCAAAAGGCGTTTGTCGAGTGGCTATGGCGTACACAGCTCGATCATTGCTCGCACTTTGCCCTCAGATTTACCCAGCATCATACTCCAAAGCTGTATCACGTTTCAACGTCTAGTCATCCCCAACGGATGTGTATACAAGTGGAGGTATCCATGCCCAGAGTCAAATATCTACTCCAACTTTTATCAAATTTAAATTATCTCAGCCCTGACATTGATCAATCATTCGAATATTTAATTATTAAAATTATCAGAAAATGGGTAGATCGAGGGTGATGAATTCGAATGAGAAAATAATCTCGGATTGGAGCTCAACATCTCGACTTGATTTTATCATCAGCTCCGTTGAATTATTTTTCAAGCAAAATCTATGTTCTCTGTTCATCTCGTAAAACCCTGAGAAGTGAGTCGAGACTGAAAATTTCGAGTGGTCACCAGTCATCTCGTTTTATTTTCCCCTGATACCCCGGGTTTATTACCCGAGTGAAGTACAAGTGGGAGAGATAAAGACTCGAGATGAGAAAATGAAAAGAAAAAAAGGAGTTATGTATGAGGGAGTCTCGCTCCCAAGCGTTCAACGTGAGTAAAAAAAAAAACGTGGGCATGAAGTTTTTGTGGAATTCCTCCGCCATAGGTGCTGAAAACACGGATCTCAAAACCGAGACTTGGGGAGAAATTGAGGGGGAAGAGAGAATGGTTGGAAAAACATGAGTACCGAGATGCTGAGGAACGTCAGGGGTGAGGAGTAACACAAGTGGCGCACACATGGTGCACAGTTGTTCGAGAGGTCAGGTTTTTGTCCCTGAGTTTTGAATTTTACGGGTAACACCGTAAATTTTTGACTAACATTTAACTAAATCCGTAGGTGTCCCGAGAATTTTTTTTTCTGGTTCACATGGCGCGTGAGATTAAACAGCTACTCACAAAATTTTCTCAGAAGAACTCTCGAAGGCGTGATCCCACCTCAAAAAACACCATCTCTTCATGCGGTAATAAACGTTGAATTATCTGCGCAATGATTGAGTACACGAAGAAATGTCATGAGACTTTTTTCTTGGAAATTTCGTTAGCAGGAAAAAACGTCGAATACAGAATATCCTAAAACCAATAATTACCAAGATTAATTGAAAAATCCAATGATCAATTTTCAAATAAACAATTTCAGATGGTATTGTTGGCGTTATCAAGAATTTGAAGAGAATTCCTGGGGTGGGAAAGACCGACAATTTCATAAACACGTGCATGAAAAAGATATAAAAGAGTACGTGTAAAAAATGTATACCGGTGTGTGTAAAAGTTATAAGGGAACAGAGGACATAAAGAAACACAGTTGCGAATCACGCCGTGGCGGCGCCTAATGGGCGGGCAACAAGGAAGACGAGAGGAGAGAAGCCGAGGAGAATTTCACGAGATATCGTAAAGGGGAAACACGGGGGGAATCCATGAGAGATCCTCGTTGCAGCAACTACTCCCACTACTTCGATAACATTGCCCTCTTGCTCCAACAATTCCTCTCTTTCAATATAAAACGCCCTGACACTCGGAGATCTCCGTGGCCCTTCGAGACGATAGCCGCGTCATCGGCTGGACCCAACTGTTGGAAATTAAACACCAGGGACGGCCATGCTACCACCTCTCCAGGATTTCACCATTTTTTTCCCATTTTTTCATTATTTTTTCATTATTTTTTCATCATTTTTTCATCAATTCTTCATTCCTTATAAATTACATCTTGTCAAATATCCAATTATCTCGGTAATGAATGGCTTTTCAAGCAAATAGTCCTCAACATTTTTTCTCACAAATTTCATCACCTACAAAAAAGGTCAACTGCATAATTTCGTATAATCCCTCGTTTTGGGAATAATCCGCGGTATACGTGAGAAGCAATGAAACCCCAAAAATCGATAGCACCGCGTTAAAATCAAATCCGCGAGTATCGAATTCTCTCGTTTCGTTGGGTATAAATTTCGAACAAAGAGATGTAGAACGAAAACATGAACTCTTCATTCCACTATCAATGATAATTGATGAAACGACTTCCAACAATTGAGGCGCGAGCGCGGATGATTGGAATGCGCGGGAATTCGTCGAGACAAAACGGCGAGAAGTAAAAAATAATAAATACATGAAGAATTTTTTATTTTACCTTGAGCATTGTTTCGAACGGTCTCGGTATTATACTCTGATTTTCATTCACTAATTCAGAGGCAGCTGCATACTAATAATAGTATCCGACGTCGACGGTCTTCACCTTTTCCCCTTCGTTCGGAGTCTGTCTCTTTTATTCCCAATAGCCAATGAGCTGCTATGATTTACCTTGGAAAATAACCGACACCTAGAAATATCTCTCACCATGTACCTAATTATTTTCAATTAATCATAATTACAATGCTGATATCCCCGCATTTCTCTGGACATCGTCAGTTCCCATAAGATTGAGAAGACCAATTGAAACAATGAGCGTCAACGCGTTATACTGTACCATTCGTTTTGAAAGGCCCGCGGATGCCTTTGATCAATCACTCCTAGACTCAGTGCATCATCAGCGGCAAATCCCCACCCAAAATCATCTAATTTCCCCCCCATTAAATAAAATATATGAATAAGACCGTTGAGTCGTCGATAAAACGAGAGAGGAGTGAAAATCTGAATAGAATGACTCGTCAAAGCCCAACTATTTTATCATCACTTTTAAACCCGAAGAAACAAAGATACCGATTTGATGTTTCCGGTAACAAATGCCATTGAGATAACCACACATGCATCGGACACCCCCCGAGTACTCCAGGGTATCTCGTTACACTCGGTCTTGGAATCGAAATAATCCCAGAGCAAAAAAAAAAACAAAAAAGAAGAAAAATTGAGAAACTTTATCCCATACATTTAAAAACATGTAACGCGATAACTCCCCGGGGCTCTTAATTTGAATTATGATGGTCTGACATATCGTGATTAATACCAGAGATAAGGAGTAATCAACAGACTCCGTACTTCTGGAAGAATTATCTTAATTACAAAAACTTAAAGGGCTAAATTCAGGAGCTCAAATCGCCATCCCCCCACAAACTAAAATAAATAAATCCACACTATACATTAATTATTATAATTTTGCAAGGAGGTTACCCGACACTAGCGCAGAGGTTCCCGCTGATGATCCATCCCTGGAGCTTCGGCGTCGCTGAAGACGCAGGTAGGGGAGTCTCTCCTACGTCCCCCACGTCCCCCACGTCCCCGACGACCCCCACGTTCCATGTACACTCCCCACCTCCACCCACACGACAATTCGTCGGTCCACATCTCCCCTACCCCAGGAAGATGTACAAATCCAGGTGGAGGGGGCCCCTGAAAAACACCGGGGGCGGTGGCTGTCCGCCATCACCGTCCACCACACTCTCATCGCATCGCCCAATCCGCCTTCTCCATACCTATCTCATTTCTCTATCTAACTCTCCCCCTCTCGATCCCCCCTTACCCCCTCGCCATTCCCATGTGTTAGTTAGAGAAGAGAACCTCCGCCGCAGTAACCGGTGCTTCTCCACTCTATACTCACCTCTCTCCTAGATGGTTTAGTAAAACTGCACACAATTCGTCCGCTTTTTTCTCCCAAATCACAACAACTCCTCACCGTCCTCACAGCCATGTCCCATCAACCGCCAAAATAACGCACTCAATTAATCGGCATTATATTTTTTGTCATTCCCCTCTCCCCGTCCCACCCCACCAACCCCCCCCCAGCACATCCCCGTATCCGTTTTAGTTTTTTTTATTTCCGTTTAATATAATTTTTAAATCCCGGTGTGGATGGAAATAATAAGTGAACCAGTGACTGGAGTGATAGCCTCGTTTTCAATAGAATTGTTGGAGCTGTTGGAATTGTTGGAATCAGATGAAGTGTTCGTGGAATAGTGGATTATCCAGTGGAATTCTGTGGTGATGCCTCTTGCGGATACGAGACACTGAGGATTTTACGGGAGATGAGGGCTTGATCGGTGTGGGGAAGTTAATTGGCACGGGCCGACGACCGGAGTGTTGTTTTGTCCCTTTTTTTTTATTTTTTTATTTTTTTTTTGTTTCCTTCAGTTGTTTTTTTTCGCCCGTGGGTGTGCAATTGTTGGCAGTCTGTGTTGTTTTCTTTTTTTTTTCGTTTTTTTTTTGTTGGGGGGGGGGTTTTGGAGACGGACATTTTTATCGGACGGCTCCACCTTCTGCCTTACCGACGAGATTACGCCCGAGATGATAAAGATTTTTGGTGAGACTGTTGGGATATTCTGGAGGGGCCACGAGGGGATTTGATGGTTGAGAGGGCGAAGGTAGCCGGCAGGACAGTGGTCAGCATTTCCGCCGGGGTCACGTCATTCGGGGAAAAAGAGGGCGGTGGAGTTGCGACGATAACGAGGGATAGGATGGTTGAGGGCCACCGGGAGGACTGAACGCTTTTTTCGACGTTTTTTTTACTTTCATTTTGGGGCTTGAGGAGAGGATCAACATCCCGGACCTCGCGGGAGTTAATATGAGCATGACTCTTGTGCGAAATACGTTCAAAGGTTTGTCAATTGTCAATTTTTTTTATTCAGGTTTTAATTAGGTTTTAATTAGGTTTTGATGAGGTTTTATTGAGGTTTTACTGATGTTTTATTATGGTTTTGTTGTTTTAAAGTTTCAAGGGCCGAATAATTCCATTTTGAAAATGAAGAGGAGACGTTTGAATTTCATTTCCTCGATGATTACCAATTACTCAGCAATTACCAGACTTGTTTTCATCCATCAGATATCCACGTGCGAAAGGTCTCGCGTGTGATCACGGATTCATCATATGGAGCATGATATATCTAGTTGATAACGAAAGTCATTACAAGCTCAGAGCTATTGGAAAAATGACCTTTCCATTTTGGAAAGTCAGCTGAGCAAAATCCAATGTTTTCCTCAATGAAAATCATTGCCACATTATCGATCGTCCGTAGTAATTAGTTCAAGTGTTTTACGTATTTTTCCATTGAGGGCAAGGAAAAGTCAATATTCTTCGAAGCAATAAAATTGGTAATTCGATTTAGATGACGTATTAATGATCTCGGTGGATTAATTGGGTAGATTCAGACGTATCTCGCTCCAGTTACTGAACATCCTCTCGATTTAGTCACCTTCTGCACACATACGTAATTGAAGATAGACTAATGAGAATGGCAGGCAAAGGTCGGGCTCCGGGTCAGATAAGAAATATCAAACGATTACGTTTTCGAGTTTAAAACAACACCTATTGAAAATAAAACACTGAGACTTGGTGGAACAATAGGCGGATTTATTTTGGCCTCGATTCGTCACGTCGGGGCTATCAACCAGAGGCTTTTCATCATTTTCCTCTGATCCTTTGTTCACAAACGATAATTGTGACTCCTCTGGGTACACACGATGATGCACCGGGTCGAAGTTTATTTTGTCATACCCTACCTGGAGATTAGCAGTGAAACTAACGATGCAAACAGCGATGACTAAATTCAAGGGACAGGGTTGGAGAACAATGGGAAGAGATGTGACATCAACACCTGTGAATATTTTTTTATATTATTTTATTTCTCGGGTTCACTTCAGCCTTTTTTCGGAGGGGTTTCGGGTTTCCGTCGACGACTCAAACGTTATTTGATTCCTGTTTAACTTGAGGGTTACAATGTTGTGTTTCTGGGGCTTGAGGCCATTTATCCCGAGGTTTTTACAGGGCCTTGACCCAGAAAAATATTGAAAAACCTATGCTATTATTACACATCTCCTAATTGCGCACTTGAAATTATTGTTAACGGAGTAATGAGTGGTAATCATTACACGGACGAACACACAGTTTTTATTCAATTGTTTATATTAATTTCAATTGAGACAGACGTGAAGATGATTAGCTGGATACGCAATTAAATGTTTATTCGCTCGCTGAGTGATTTGATGTTTTCATGATTTTTAATTGTGAGTTTTAGATTCATCGGATTATTCATTATTTTTTTTGCATTTCTCACCAACAAAACGACTGTTGATTAATTTTCATATCACTAATTTCTGAATAACGGGAAAATCAAGTGCAACAGTGGATGCCAATCATCTCAAATGATAAATAAATTTCATTGCAAAACGGCGAACGCAACGTGACGTCAGTGCCGTCTTGGGCTGTCGGATTTCGCGGTATTTACAATAGTCGTTATCGCGTGCGGTAACTCCCGGGGAAAAACTAAGTCGTGTATTTTTTTCGTTATTATTTTATCCATATCGAAAATAACACAGCAATCCGATAAACGAGGCAAATTAAAATGGAAAAATATACCGAGTGTTGTTCGCCACTCGATCGAAACATATCACTGCGTCATTGGAATTTTTAATTGAATTTTATTTGGCATCTCGGGGGATATGATTTTTCTACGTATTACGTCCCTCATTCATCTGATTGGAGGGAACGTATCTCTCGCGTTTTAATGGCCGCCGCGCCCCCGCGCGATGCTCTCCCAACGTCGCGCCAAGGCTCAACGACCTCAAACCATTCGTTCCTCCCTAGTTTTAAATCGTTTTCTCTCATTTGCCCGCGTCTCGATGACGTTATTAGGCTTCTTACCCACCAAGTATCAAACGCCATCTTGATCAGGTTCCTGGACCACGTGGCGTCCCTAAAAAAACAACAATGTGGCAATTAAACCGATTTTTATCTGTCCTGGCCGTTCATTTTTTTTTTTTTGGTGGGGAATCATTACCGCGAACGCGTCATTTTGAATTTGAAAGAAACAACAATTTAATCTTGCCGAGATAAAGCGCATGAATTTTGGCACGTGAACAAGCATATGATTCAGCCCGACACCCTGGGGTGCCGTCCACAGGGGAAATACTCTTGAATCACCTCTCCCATTGTTCGTGAACATTCCCTGAATAGCTTATCACGACAGCGAGACAAATGTCGTTGATAATCTTGGAGGATGCGAAATACAACGGACGTTTGTTTGTTCTCAATGGCATTCGGTTGGTAATGATCGAGAGCATCAATAGTTCTAGTGGAGACGATTGATTTTAAAATTATCCTCATTCTCTCATGCCATTTGCACTTTCCTCAAACAGCTCCAATAATCCTTTTAAACAAATTAAATAGCCCACGCGCCAGGATCACGTGGATTCACTCCTGAAATTCCTGCGCAGGGTTCTACGCACTCGGCGCATGTCAAATGCGCGAATTACGTCGCGGGTATTATTTTCATCATTACCAAAAACATCACAACAATTCCAAAGTAAAATTACCATGAAACAATGAAAAGCGGGAAAATTGTCACAGTGCAAGGATAGATCGATCTATCGATTTTCATCCATAGAAAAATAAGAGGTCATGGTTGTGACCTGTAATTCCCTTATCGTCGGTTCAAAGATTGAATCGACTAGTTCTGGTCTATCGTCCATGAACAAATGCACCCCCTCACGGATTTTCCCGGCCGTTAATCACCCCCAGGCTTTTACCGTCATTTAAATTTTCTCCCCCGTACCCAGGTTTCACAATAGGATCCAGCACCCCCTCACCTCTGTACGTAAAAGTCATTGTGAGCGCACGAGGGGGGCTACCTTTTTTTCTCCCTCCCGTATGACGCCATGTGCCACGGAGAGGAGTCACCCCGGGCCGAGTCGACCTGGCGCGTGCCAAACGATCTAACAATGCACGGAGATTCGCATTAGACGTGTGTCAAATACTATCCACCACCCCATCCGTGAAAAATATTCTCGTTGCACCCCTCTGTCACCGGTCCCAGGCGATGGGAACTGGCGACGTGATACTGATTTTTTTTTTTTCTCCAACCCGGGGCTGGGAATGGCCATAGGCCATTTTCTGAGGGGATTTCACATCCAGGGGATGAAGGGAAAGGAAGCATCCGGCGTACAAAAAATATTTTTGTGAATTTTAGGGGTTGAAAAATTCGAATTATTGGAATTATTGGAATTCTTGAAATTATTGGGATTTTAATGTGAAAAAAAAAATTGGTTCTGGGTGAAAATGGTGGAGGATAGGTGGGATAAAATATCAGGATGATTAATTGTTGTTTTTTGGAATGGTCCAGGGTGCAGTGAGGACGAAGGCAGCGCTGAAGTTGGTGAAGTGGGCGGTTGCGCGTCAGGTGGGGCAAATAACGGTGAGGGTGGATCAGCCAAACAGGACGAGCGTTGCCCACAGTGCGGCATACTTTGCCGTAATATCCACGTTCTTCAACTCCATCTTGAGGACGCCCACAAATCCTCATTCGTTATTGATAAACACGACTTAGGTGCTCAATTTTCCCAAGTTGTAAGTCATCAACCCAACAATTATTCCCTCAGCACCAATAATTTTTCGATAAAAATTCCATTTTATCAATTACCCAAATTAATTATTAATCATTATCACTTAATTTTTTGAAGGATTACTTGCATTTTAAATGAACTTATGGCTCATTATCTTTGAATTTCAGTCCTGCAAAGTCTGCAGCAAAACATTTGCAAACGTTTACAGACTGCAGAGGCATATGATTAGCCATGACGAGAGCGCAGTTTTGCGCAAATTCAAGTGCCCACACTGTGAGAAGGCGTTTAAGTTTAAACATCACTTGAAGGTCATTAATTAATTAATACCGCATAATTAAGGATATTCTACATCCATATCTGGTTAAAATCAACTTTTTTTTGCGTTTTCTCATTATTTCATGGTTCACGAAGTTTCAAGTCGGTGCGCACATTTTTACAAAATTTAAATACCATGAATTTTGGCTATATATGGGTGTGAATTCTTTAATTGAACAGACGAATCTCAAAATAATGTGAAAAATTACAGGAACACCTTCGAATTCACAGCGGTGAAAAGCCTTTCCAATGTAACAACTGTGGAAAACGTTTCTCCCACTCTGGCTCGTACTCGAGCCACATGACATCGAAAAAGTGCCTAATAGTAAACCTCAAGAAGTCCAGGAATCACACAGTGCATCCCGATCGCCCCAAGAAGTCCTCGCCACATCCTCTCCCACCGCCTCGTCCGCGAGAGGAGTTTCACCCACAGAACAACAATACGTTCCTTCCAATTCTGCCAAAGCTCTCGCCTTCGGATTACCAGGAACTCCAGAGGGATAATCCAAGTATCTACGACATGCCAACCCTCCTCCCCCAGATGATGGGTCTGGGGAATTATTTTCTCCAGTCGTCGATAGGAAAATTACTGAATCAACTGCACAATAAGCGCCTTGACGAGATGACTGAACAGTTCGAGTCCCACAGGGAGACACAGAGCCCCTCGACAGGAGATTCTGAAGAAACAGAGGTCGAGGGTAAGTACTCACCGACCCCAAGTGATCCCCAAGGTCTGGACGCAGTCCGACGTATCCTGGAGACCGTCAATACATCTGTAACAAAACAGTTGCTGGAGGCGAATGTCCGGAAGCTCTCGACATCACCAAAGCCGATCCGTGACCCGATGGACCAGGATCAGGACTCTGAGATGTCCGGTGAGACGTCCAATTGGCAAGACTGGCAGTCTGGTGATCAGTACGACTCCCAGAGTGAGGGATTGGCAGCAAAATTGGAGGACGCGAGTCAGTCGAGTGTTGGGAAAAGCCGAACTGGCAAGAGGAAGGCTGAGGACATGCTTGAGAGCTTCATCGAGGCTGACTCCGACGATGAGGAGGATGTCAGGGCCTCTGGGGATAGCACCAGGAGGGTGAGGGCCAGATCCCTCATCGACGAGGAGCAGCTTGCTGTGCTCAAAGGATATTACCAGATCAATCCACGTCCCAAGAAGGAGGAGATCGTCATGATCGCCAATTACATAAATTTCCCAACGAGAGTTGTTCAGGTCTGGTTCCAAAACTCGAGGGCTAGGGATCGCAGGGAGTCCCGAATCCCTGCACTTCTTCCTCTCTCCAGCATTGGAAACCATGCTGGCTTCGAGCAGCCCCTGGATCTCTCCAAGAAGGAGGTTGTCGTCGTGGAGAAGGAGAATAATGTCAGAAGCACTGTGGTACCTGGAGAGGGCAAGGAGATTAATGGAATCGTGGGGAATGGAGAGGATATTGAGGAGGCACCTCTCGTTATTGACGAGGAGACTATCGACTCTGGAGATATTAAGAAGGAGCCATGCCCTGGGAGTGATCCAGTTGTCAAGGTAATTAATTTAAATATTATGAAATGGAGAGTGAATGGTTTTTCGAAGGACTTGCGACAATTTGGAAATTTAAATTCACAGCAAAGTCCAGCGAGGGGTCATGGGAAGACCGATCGTGAGAGGCCAGCGTCGACGGAGGCACCCGCGGTGACGGAAAGCGAGCAAGAGGGTGTTTATGTTTGTGATCAGTGTGACAAGACGTTCTCGAAGCACAGCTCATTAGCTAGACACAAGTACGAACATTCCGGTGAGTTATTGAACGTTTCTCAAATTATTCGAGGAGTCAGACGAATGGGTATTTAAAATGATAAAAATGACAGGACAAAGGCCATACAAATGTGAGGAATGTCCCCGCGCCTTCAAGCACAAGCACCACCTGACAGAGCACAAACGCCTTCACACAGGTGAAAAGCCCTTCCAGTGCTCAAAGTGCCTCAAACGTTTCTCACACTCTGGATCATACAGCCAGCACATGAACCACAGATACTCGTACTGCAAGCCCTACAGAGAATAAAATACTCCGAGTTCATCAACCAAATGCTCAGCCTCCCTGTGACCCAACTCCAAGTACGTATATAAATTAAAAAAATAAAAATAAAACTATGAGGGAGAAAAGTGCGAGAGATGAATAATAATTCAGGATATTAATGAGACATCACATACAACGATCGCATCTGCACTCTTTTGAGTGATCTACTCATACGATCGAGTGGACAAATAACAGTTGAACAATAATAAAAGGCCTCAATACGAGTTAACAAATAAATAAATAACAAAAGATAAAATTTATAACAGCAACACGTAACGGTACCAAAAATACATAATGCAATAATCTATTATAAAGTATATAATATACATAATATTTTATTATTTTTATTAAAAAAAATTATATATACCATGACAATAAGATGAAAATGAAACTAATTAATGTACAAATTTGTTAGCCACGTTCACTTTGGGATGTGAGATTAATTATTCGATGGGTCATACCCTGAGAAATAAATTTTGCTTGTCAATGGACGATTAAGATAATGAATTAGGTGGGGCAGAGCTGTGTCCAGTGGCTTCTGAGAAATTCAATAACGAATTCAGATATTTTTTTTTTACCATGACATTTAACTGTTTGACACATTCCTAAGTACTGAGGATTTATTTCATAATTATTATGAAAATTATTGAACGCAAGACTATCGAGCTTCAGCATTTTCAAAAGGCAACCCAAATGGATAAAGACGTAAGTAACGGAGTAATTGGGGTTGATTATTGAGGGGAATCGGGGGATTTGGTGAAGGATTTTTGCGAGTTGATTGGGGGATGATTGATTAATCATTGTGACGTACTTACGAGAGATCCTCGTTTTAATGAACAATTATTTCAAACTACATGAACGTTTTGGAAATACATTCCGTAGAGTTTCTTTCGTGCAATCTATTTTTTTAACACGATTAGTTATTAATTAACTAAATTATCGGTGGATTCTCTCGCAAACGTTCACCGATCTCCGAATTATGGGATTTACGAGTGGAAAGGCCACACTGTTAGCACTTTATTGAAATTCGAGTGACAATTTACCAAATGAGACCTTTCATTCAATTCATTAAATTCATCAATTTTTTAAATTCTCTTATTACATTATTAAACTCAATTAATTCGTAGTAAAGTCCCATATTTTTCACTTGAAACTTCACTAAAAATGTCCTAACAGTGAATTTGTAAAGTATGAAAAAAGAATTTAAGGTACGATATTAAATGCTTCCATTTCTTGTACTATTAAAAACAATTTATATAATTTTCAAGGGATAGAAAGCGAAAATATATTTAAAATCGTCCAGTCCACGATTGCAAAACCCCCGGATAATTGACGATAATTACGATAATACTCGAGAATGTATTTTATAACAATTTATTCGTCTCTCTTATTATTTACAATGAAAATAAAACAATTGAGTAATAACGTACCGCAGGTGATAAATGATATTGTTATCGGTAAAAATGGCTGGCGGTGACGAGAATTTCCGCTGTAACAATTCAGTCGAAATGAAAAAAAGCCGGAAATAAAAATGATTGAAATGATAATAAGTAGTAATGGATACCTAGACATTAAATAACGCTGAAAAACTTGTACTTCCTCATTTCGTAGAAGCTTCGGTTATCCGCGACAGGCATCGTGTTCATGTACGCTACGTATAATTAAAAAAAAAAGCAACATTTGATGCTTGGAATACTCTTTATTATAGTGTTAACACTTAAGAAATATATTTTTATATAATTATAATATAATATTATATACTGGTAGTAGGCAGGAACGAAATAAGGTACATAAGGTCGTAATGTTTGGACAGAGCAATTGAAAAAAAAAAATACAGATCACATTAACACTCGATTTATTTCAAATAATTGATATAAAAGATGAAAAGAAGCGTTTGATTTCCCAGTGACATCCGAATTGGAGATAACCCAGTGAATTTATCAGATGCAATTGAATAACCGAGGGAAAATTAAATACGCAAATGTTTAAGGCAGTGGATAGATAAAAAAATGAAGCAGAATTTTTACGAATTGTTGACGCAACGATAATGCACCATACGATGCCTTCCGTGAACGACCGAGCTTGCCTAGTTGCCAATAAACTAAATACGACGAAGCAAATTTTATATGTTAAATACAAAATACGATACAAATAACGTTGAGGGAATATTTCTCGATGATACTATAGTCCTCGAGTTTTTTTTTTTCACATTAAGGGCAGTTTTAAACTGCTGGTTATGCTATTGAGCTTTCCACGAGTTGAGGAAAGAACCGCAGAATTTGAGATTGACGCAGATTTGTATATAATACTGGGAATACCACAGACAATAATATACCGCTGTTTCATGATAGATTTAATGAGAACATACTAGTAATTTAGGTGCATTAAGTATACACGTAAGGTGAATTTATGGGGAATAAAGAGTCGTATATATTGGATACGCGTTTAACGCGGAGGAAGGGGAATTATGCTGGTGGTTGAAAAATTCTCAAAAGCCAATACTCCAGGATTTTTCTTCGAGACTCAAGTGATCCACCGAATATTTTTTACTTTATGTTTTTTTTTTTATCGACTTTTGTCGATTTATTACCCAAGCGATGAATTATTTAATTGGAAATTTCTCATTCATCTAGATAACGAGTTCCCTCATTATCGAGAAATTATTTGAAATTTGTTTTTAAACTTGAAATTTCAGGAGTAATTTTCAAACGGTGGATTTTATTGTTTTTGATGGAAAAAAATGTTCGCCACCTGGCAATATAAACCAAAGCAAAAGACAAAGTTGATTAAAACTAGAGATAAATGAAATAATTTAAGTGATAACGTATTGTCGACAATTGCTGTTGCATTGAATCCCCAGTGACTCGTACCGAACAACAATTGAGGAATAACGAATGATAATTGTATTGTGACAACGTTCCATCCATAATTAAATAATGAAAAACCAAAAAATGATAAAAAAAAAAGTAAATATTATACAGTTGGGCCGACTATTCCGCCAGTTCGTGCCTTTTTTCTGCAGGGAGAGTGTGGTCTTTTTCGAATTCTGATTCAGTGTATTAGCCACTGTGTGAGTGATTTAATGCAGGAATTTAATATTTAAATGAATTAAGGGATGAAAATTATTATATATGTGTAATATTAATTAAATGTGAGGCCAATGAATGAGGAGTGGATTTTTTCATTAGCACGGGAAGAAAATAATTTGAAGGGCCAAGGAGATGTGAATGATGTCATGTGCAAGTAGTTTGTTATTTTAAGGCGAGATGATTACGCTTAGAATAATATTTTTCCAATAAATTCAAAAGCGGCTGCATGGACTATTGTAAAACCACAAATTAAATGGGTCTGATTATCTCTGTATATTTTTCATTCCATTTGCAAAATGTTTAAACGCTCAGCGGATACCTCACGAATTTTAGAAATGAAGGGAAAGGGGAATTAGTGTGAAGGAGTGCATTAGCCGCATATTGTACATTACATTTAACAGAATGCATTTCTTTTTACTTTTACTTACGATTTATTTTACGTTGCTCGTTTGTAATTGTGTAATTTACCTTCGTTGGGTTAAAAAATACCTTGGTATATTATTATATTGAAAAATATTGTCATTCTGTCGAATAAAGATGAATGATTTATAACAATGTTTTTCATTTACTCACTTCCACTTTCCTCCACTTCCTGAAGAGGAGGCAGCACAAGCTGGACAAATTAAATTTATCCTATCTCTTGTACCTCTTGCACTCCATGTGGATCATGAAGAGATCAGCTGTACCATCACCTTGAAAACTGCAACGACTCATTGAGTTTCTCGTCTCCATATTGTGCCCCTCGCACTAAAAGTGCATGTATAGTTGTGCCAGTGGAAATTCTATTCATGATTCATCACCATCAAATATCACAGGATTTGGATTAAATCGCAATTGTGAGTATTACCTCGATTATTCCCTCGACCATTCAATCCAAAATCTCCAAGACCCCTGACAAAATCATTTCCATCGGAATGCAGGTGATTCCCCGGGATGAGCCCGGACGTCAATCTCATGGCTCCGATCCCTGTTTTCCACCAAAATGTCCAATTTTTTTTTTTTCGTCAAAGCATTGATGAATACGCCCACACGACGGATATCGAGTGGTAGTTGTCGATCGATTTATCGGTGATGAAGTCATCCTGGGGTGATCCTGGGGTCTGGGGGAATATTGGAGGGCCTGGGGTTCATCACCGGACATAACCCTCTTCTGGAACAAGAGGTCGGATTTATTGAGGGATTTTTTTTTATTGCTGCAGATGTCTAGTGGACCTCAGCATAAACATCGTTACAAGAATGTCGGTCTCGATGCCCAGGAGCTACGACGACGACGTGAAGAAGAAGGAGTTCAGCTGCGCAAGCAGAAGAGGGAACAGCAACTGTCAAAGAGGCGTAATGTGCCGACTATCGGGACTGATGATGAAACCATCTCCAATACTAATGAGTACCCAACACCAGCAGCTCTGGTGAGTTTTTTTACAAAATAATGGCTTACTTCGACAATCTATTTGCATGAGTTGTGTAGAGAATTGAATTTCGTGGGAAATTGAATTCTCTACAAAAGAGATATTTTGAAGATTGCTCAGGGTGTATATTATGCTGATAAATGAAGAGTCTCTTCCAGCAACAACCAGTGATAACAAAAGAAATGGTGGAAGCCCTCTACAGTGAAAATATAGAGGAGCAGGTGGCAGCGACTCAAAAATTCCGAAAGCTCCTGTCACGCGAGCCGAATCCTCCAATTGACGAGGTCATTCAGACCGGAATAGTTCCCCGATTTGTTGAATTCCTGAAGACCGACACAAACTGCACACTCCAATTCGAGGCAGCATGGGCATTGACGAATATAGCCAGTGGTACATCTCCCCAGACACACATGGTGATCGAGGCAGGAGCTGTTCCCACGTTTATTGCCCTGCTGGGCTCCTCGTACGAGGATGTGCAGGAGCAGGCAGTGTGGGCCTTGGGAAACATCGCTGGTGACAGTCCAGAGTGTCGTGATCACATACTCAGCAGTGGAATTCTACCGCCACTGCTTCAACTGCTCTCCAAGACTACCAGACTCTCGATGACGAGGAACGCTGTATGGGCACTGTCAAATCTCTGCAGGGGAAAAAGTCCACCCCCAGCCTTCCCCAAGGTCTCACCATCTCTGCCAATTCTAGCACATTTACTCAATCACTCGGACTTTGATGTACTCGCTGATGCCTGCTGGGCACTTTCCTACCTCAGCGATGGACCCAATGAGAAAATTCAGGCTGTCATCGATGCTGGGGTCTGCCGACGTCTCGTTGAGCTACTGATGCATGAGCAGAATAATGTTGTGAGTGCTGCACTGAGAGCTGTGGGAAATATTGTCACCGGTGATGATGTGCAGACCCAAGTGGTGCTCAATTGTTCAGCTTTGCCCTGTCTCCTGCATCTGTTGAGCTCCTCTCGTGAGGCTATCAGGAAAGAGGCATGCTGGACTGTCTCTAACATCACAGCTGGCAATGCTCAGCAGATACAGGCGGTCATCGATGCCAACATCTTTCCAGTGCTCATTGAGATCCTGGGGAAGGCCGAGTTCAAGACGAGGAAGGAGGCTGCATGGGCCATCACTAATGCCACCAGTGGTGGAACACCCGAGCAGATACGATATCTCGTGCTTCATGGCTGCATTCAGCCTCTCTGTGATTTACTCACTGTCATGGATCCCAAGATCGTGCAGGTGGCACTCAATGGACTCGAGAACATTCTCAGACTTGGAGAACAGGATATTAATGTTCACAATGGAGTCAATCCGTACACTGTTGTCATCGAGGAGTGTTATGGTATGGAGAAATATTTAATTTAATTTAATTACGCAATTATTCCATTACTTCATTAAATACATATAAATTTAATCGATCGGAAATGCGTGATTGTATTTGTTTCAGGCCTAGACAAAATTGAATTCCTCCAGTCACACCAGAATATGGACATATATCAAAAAGCATTTGACATAATCGAGCGTTACTTCGGCTCCGAGGAGGAAGACGCGAGAATCGCCCCAGGAGTTGACTCACAGGGTCAGCAATTCCAATTTACTACCCCAGACTCATCGCAAATGCCAGTGCAGAACTTCCAGTTCTAGAGGAATTCCACCAACGTGGGACGTGCATTATAACCGCTTATGCTACGACTAAAAAGATCAATTTTCTCAGGGTGAGATAATTCGCCCGCAGAATCGATTGTTGAATGGAATAACCGACGATTCAGTAACGATTTTGATTATGGAAATCTTCTGTTGCATGGGAATTCATTTTTCAACACTTGATAAGAATATGAGGGAATCAAGTATAAAATAACAATTGATCTATCTTTTATTGCAATTTTCTGGAGGTGAAATTATCTGATTGTGAAAACACAAAAACAGCTCCAGTCTCTTTGTTATGAATTTATTTCTTCCTTTATCATTTTAAAAAATGTTGTATAGGTTCTACAGTGATGCGAATTATTTAGATCTTAATACAATACGTCAGATTGTATGACAATTGATTTTTTTTCTTCATTATTATATTAGTTTTGTTTATTCGATTGAATTCGTTCTTTATTATTTTCTCGCCTTTTCACGTGGTTAAAAAATTGACAAGGGTGTTTAACGTTTAGGGCTTAAGTAGGGTGTTAAATCGAATTAACGAAAATTGACAGCTTACGACGGACGTCTGACACGTCACTGACTGATTTTAGGGGAATTTTGAGAGATAAAGGATATTTGAACAGACAGTGAGACGACCAATCACAATTTTTTACTGTAAATACGGAAACTCGTGGTTCAAATCGGTCTTTCCAGGCAGATTAGGCATTTCGAGGATTACTTTGTGCTTCATTTTTGTCTGGTAAGTGAATAACCCCGATAAACACTAACTCGAAGAGGAATCACAGATAAATAGGAGTAGAACAGGTCTAA
This sequence comes from Fopius arisanus, assembly GCF_000806365.1. NCBI lineage: Eukaryota > Metazoa > Arthropoda > Insecta > Hymenoptera > Braconidae > Fopius > Fopius arisanus. The sequence continues at coordinate 649,440 of NW_011887794.1, read as the reverse complement.
AATGTGTAAAAGTTTATTTCAAATTTGTTTTTATACAGAATTACCTCGAGAATCCCAAATATTCTACGATAAATTAATACAAAACGTGATTTTTATCTTCCTCTGAGGAATTAAAAAAAATCAGACATCGCGTTAAATGTGAGAACTACACCAGGACTAATGACTAATCATAAAACGACAGATTTATTTTGAACAAAATGATAAAAACGAGAAAACACGAAAACAATAATACGTAAATCTTAAGTCAATATTGAGGCTCTCTGTTTTGATGAGAAATATATCATTGGAGTCATAAGAGAATTGCAAATTTTTTCCCATCCTCTCCTTTTCAAAAATTAAAACGTTCCCGAATCGTTAATTTAAAAATAGGTTAAAGTCATTCACCATCAATTGATCGATTTTAATATCGAAGGGGACAACTCTTTACCCCTGGCTCTGGCTGCACGTGAATAATTGCCCCATCAGTCATCCTCGTGATCAATGCCTGGAGTTTCTCCTCGTCGATCTTTCCCTGCAGCTTCAGTGTCAGCTGCTTCTCGACAAATTCGATCAGTTTCTCGTTCGTGTAGCCATCGATTTTCATCGTCAGGATGTAGATGGCCTCCTTAACGAGGGGATTTTCGCGATCGCAGAGATTGTGAAAGGCTTTCATGGCCTCGGGATGAATATCCAGGAGATGCTCCACGATCTATCAAAGTGGTACAAGAAATATTTTTTTTAACTCCTGGAATTCTCCAAAAATTGTACGAACCCTTACCACGACCTTCTGCCTCTGAATTTTTCCCTTCAGCTTCTCCAGGGCCATTCCGTAGTCGTTCCCCAGGTCCTCCGGGGACAGGAGGAGATCCTCCTCAGACCTGAGAGCAGTTTTACTGGCATTCCCGATCATCTTAGCTAGACAGAACATGGGGTTGTCCTCGCTGGAGAAGAGTAAAAAAATCGTGGGTCTCCTGGGGTTCCTGATGACCTCGGCGATACCCGCCTCGAGGTCCCTCCAGATGGAGGGGTACTGCTCCCGGAATCTCGCCCTAATATCATCGATATTCTTCCCCAGGTTTTCCAGGGCTTCGAACATCATTTTCTTCTCATTTAATTCAGGTTCCTGGGTCTCACCGAAGGAGACATCCATCGCGTCTGAATTTAGGGCCCCCCAGATGACGAGGAAGATCCCGAGGATCACCACACAGCCCCAGCACAAGTAGTTGTGCTGGAACTGCTTTCCGGAATTTCGAGTAGACGTTTTTGATGTGTCAAAACGATCTCGAGGGGCCTGGGGTCCTGGGGTCCTGGGGGTTCGCCTATGAATCTCCGAAGTGGAGGACTGCCTCGGGGACCCTGAGACCACTGAAGACCGACTCCTGGAGCTGTAGCCTGGCGCAGTCTCTGGAGAACCCTCCGAGTCAGAACCACTCGTTGAATTCTCTGATTCTGGAACTGTAGGAGTTCTCGATCGACTCCTGGATGTCGGAGACTTGAAGGGGATGGACTTCGGAGGGCTCAGCATCCTGGAAAGTGGTGGCCTCGGAGCCGGTGTTCTCGGTGTAAATTCACGTTCCCTCCTCAGATTTCCCTATTGATAAAGATTCAAAGGTTGACAAAAATCCTCGTAACAATAAAAAACTAAAAATTACTAGAAATGTTCTCCTCATCTCCACGACCATTTTTCTCCTTTGACACACCGGTGACTGAAAAATAATGTCCTTGAAATAATAAACACATGTTTATACACCAAATAAAGGTCAAATGAGCCGCGATGATGGTTCAGTGCTGCCAACAGCTGACTGAAGGGCATGAGGTTGTCGCTTCGGAGCTGTTGAGTAATAAACAAAACAAAAGTGTTTGTTGTGAGTGAATTTAATCAATTTGGGGCCGGGGATGTTGGGAATTGGTGGTACCTCAGGTGCCCAGCAAAATGTGCTCCACTCCGATGAATAGAATTTTCCACTGGGGACCACTTACCGCTTTTGGTGAGTCCTGATTATATTTCACTGATTCACCTCGTCTAAAGGATATTTCAGGTTATTTATCGGTGATTTTGGGGGTCTGGGGGGTTCTATACCCTCGGTGTTACGACCTAAAGGCCTTTTGCATCCTGGGGGCCATGACTTCAGCTCATTTTTCACATCGAATTTTTTTTTCGGGGAATTCAGAATGCAAAATCACTGAATCACTGCCACTTATACTGGGGTATGTCGCGGGTGATGTCCAGTGCCGGGTTTTAGCGGGAATTTTTAATTTTTTCTTGAGTCTCAATTTTTTTCATCTACCTGTAAAATTATTGTCGGATAAATTTTGTCAAAAGAATTTTCTAAACGGCAAAGACATGTTTATTGTTTCAGGAATAATAAAGATCATAACCCTGATGACAATTCATTGCAGCAGACAGTGGTGGTCTCCCCAGGAGAGTATCTCCGGTGCTGCAAATTTTTTACTATTTTTCAGTCTGAGTGGATCGACAATTTACCACTTTATCACAGCCATCTACGAGGGTCCAGGGTATCTCCCTCTAAAATGGAAGCCGGTGAGTTCAAAGCGTGATTCCCTCAGTGAGCTTTATTAAACCCGTGTTTTCCTCCAGGAGAAGCTGGAAGACACACAGTATCTGCAATTCTGCAGAATATGCGAGGGTTACAAGGCACCACGTAGTCATCACTGCCGCAAATGTAATGAATAATTCATTCTGCAATTCGGAATTATTCTGAATAGAATTTGTCGTACCTAAAAGTCATTATTCAAAAATTGAGTCCCAGATGGTAATTTTTTATTGATAAAAATTAATTATTCATGAATAATTAATTTTAGGTGGTCGTTGCATCCTGAAAATGGATCATCACTGTCCCTGGATAAACAATTGCGTGGGCCACAGAAATCACGGTCACTTCACAGCCTTTTTAGCAAGTGCAGTTGGTGGATGCTGTGTATCGACAGTTATACTCGTCTGCTGGTTGCTGACGATTTTATCCCGAAGAAATATCAATTTTCCGCCACCATCAGTGTTCACTCTAGTCATCGTAGTCTTCACGATTGGACTCTCCATCGGGGTTGTCCTGGCCGTGGGGATGCTCCTCTATTTCCAAGTGAGTCATTTCCACCGGTGTTTTTTTATAAATAATATATTTTTTAATGTCCTCCAGCTGTCAGCGATCATTCGAAACACGACGGGAATCGAGGACTGGATCATCGAGAAAGCGAAATATCGAAGATTGGGTACTAAAGATCAATTTATTCACCCCTATTCAATAAAATGGAACGTCAACATCAGGCAAGTGCTCAAGTGGCACTGCGAACCGGATGGCGATGGCATAATATGGCCAGTACGAGAGGGCTGTGATCAATACACACTCACAGTAAGTGCCTCTCATAAAAAAAAAATAAAATCGATGGACTCTCATTCGTATTGGATCCATTTCTAGAGAGAGCAAGGTTATCAAAAGCAGGAGAAACGTCGCAGGGCACGAAGATATCGTACAATTTTCAAAGTGTCAGGCTCCTGGATTCCAATAACCTACGGCTGGCGAGTGATTTGTCATCCACCGTGCACAGATGAGCCCAGGATCAGACTCGAACCTGAGGATATCGTCACCGTCACCCGATGGCGAAGGTCAATAATCAAAATTAATCCTTAATCAGCCGTTATCTCAGTAAAAAATAATCCCAGAAAAAAATTTTATTGAACTTTTTTGGCGGAAATTCAAGTCCCTACAAAAAATATTCAGTTCATTTTTCCTGTAGGACCACTCGTCATCGAGATAATATGATGTTTAATGGAGAAATCGTTATGCATGATTAAAAATTCCAGACACTGGCTGTTCGGAGAGAAAATGCAAGAACGTGACGATCCGAAGATGCGCGTAAAAGGATGGTTCCCACGTATTAGTGCTATCGAGGTCGTGGAGAACGAGGATTACACCGACTCCTTCTCGAAGGACGACTGAAGATTGTTGTTGCGTAATACAACAAAATCCCTCGTAAATCCCAGATATGTGATCAGTAAATTTTCAATTTTTTTCTCCTCCATTCATTAACAGTTTTTATTGAATTGCTATTCTGCACATGCGAGGGACTACAAGATAATTGTAATTACATGTAATCCATGATTTTTAATGAGCCGTTATAATGGCACACCGTTGGATATCCAAGGACAAACGTCTGGAGGAACGTTCCCTCGACCATTTCCGTGGAGTTATGTTTATTCTAACAATCTAGACGAATAAATCTTGATTGTTGAAAAAATCCTGTCTATTTATGCTGGTGCGGCACGAGATTAATTAAATAAAAAATTTTTTAATCGTTCCTCCTGTTTTCATTTTTTTTCTCATATTAAATATGTCGAATAGAATTTCTCGCCGGAAAAATCACTGGATTTTTCTACTGAATCTCTCATCTGTGCAATTTTTTCTCGATGAATGGAAAAAGAAAACTAGAAGCAGAGAAAACAATTGTTGCCCGTGAGGTGAGAAAAAATCAATAGAGCAGTGCAAAACGCATGGACATGCAAGGAAAAAAGCGAGAAAAATGGGAAAAAGGGGAAAGGCCATATAAAAATGTGAAAATTCCGTTGAGGCCTTACCCTATGACAAAATGTGTGACTCAAAGGATTACCCTTGGTACAGAGCACGCAATCGGCTGTCACGCAGAGCTTGTTCCAATTTTTTTATTTATTTTTCTTCCATATTTCTGTTTGATTTTGCTTCAATCGTATTTCCACATGCACGAGGGGAAAGACTAAACTGGAACAGCCGACCCTCCCCTTCGACAAAAAAAAATCCCATTAAATCCCCGAAAATCCCTCGGAACACAAAAGTCATTCTATTCACTGATCTAATTCCGCTCCCGGTGAATTGTCATTCCAAAATGATTTATCCTGATCCCGGAGATGATATCGCTTTTCCATGAATATTCAGTGATTGTTGCATTGTGCTTTTTCACTGGTGATTTATTGTTTTTACGAATGCAAAATATCTTCATTTGAATAAAGTGATGGATTCCACCTGTCGATGGAATGAACATAATAACACATTCATCCGCAGCCACACGATTGTGCGGTGAATTCCTTCATTCATCTATTGACAAAACTAAATTGTCGGGGTGACAATACGCTCAATCAATCAGACCGAGCAAACGACTGCATTCAATTTCTAGGGGTGAGATTACACGCATCAATTGTTGGTTTACAGCTATTTTCATTTTACACGCTGGATATATGAATATTATGGAAATAAACGAATCAATTCAAATGATTTATTATTTAATAATATAAATAAAAAGCGCACGGATAAATCGATTATTCATAATAAAATCCAGCAGGGAGAGAGTGTTCGGTCATATATTCAGTTTTCATTGAAATTGTTATGATCGTGGAATTTTTTCTATTTAAAAAATCGACGTGAGCTAGGCAATTGCCAATGACACAAGAATCGACTGAGATTTCTGAAAAAGAAGGGCGAGAATTCCATGGTGGGATCTGCAATCACTTTAACGTACACCTCTCATTTACAATCTGTACTTTTCGTACAGTTCACTCCGACCAGTTCGTACAAGAGGACGTCTCCAGGTAAATTCTGCGACCCACGTCTCTAAAAATCTGTAAAGAGAACAGGTGATTTTTTCAATTGACTCATTTTCGAGTGGAGTATTTATCTGAAGAATTGTGAGATCCAATTACTAATTTTATTATTTTTTTTTCAGACATGATGTCGCGAGCTGTAGCAATTCTTCTCGTGGGAGCTTTTGTGGTGATAAATATTGCTGATGGATTCCCTGATGGTGCACCAGTTGATGCCTGCGTTAAGGAACGACCGAATCAGCCTTATCACGCCCAGATAAAACCTCAGCCATCGGGTACGAGTCCTTATCAGATTCTCCAATCGTCTCGTCAATACGCACCTGGCACACAACTCACTGGTAATTATTTCTGATTGATTGAACTCGGGGAATCCCTCGAGTAAATAAAAGGAATCGATTGTCACTCGGAAAGTCGAGTAATTATCGTAATGGGATAATTTTTTAAAATGGTTTCCGTTTAACCCACTCCTTGTTCGGTATTTAAATTCAAATTAAAGTCTAATTACTCGGAATTTTTAACATTTATTTATAACAATTTATTATTTATATTATTCAAGTGACTCTTCGCGGTGGGAGTTACTTCAAGGGATTCTTCATCCAGGCGAGAGATTCAAAGAGTCATCAGTGGATTGGAACATTTGCTCACACACCGAACACAAAAGTCCACGACGAGTGCAGTGCAGTAACCCATGCCGATCCCAAAGAAAAAGAGGAGGCAACCCTCATCTGGGATGCACCAGCCACCGGCAAGGGTCAAGTATACTTCACGTAAGTATTGATATAAGTATACTATCCAAATGATAAATCAAAGAACGCAAGTGTTTGTATCAATTTGATCGGTGAGAGGTAGTTTTCCTCGACCTTTCCCCTTCAATTCTATTTCTCCATTTGGGCTCCACAGAAATGTCGCGTGTCGGTTATTACCATAACTTGTTGGTAAATCCCAGGGTATATTAATGACGAAATCACTTATATTTGAGAAATTTTTAATGCGAGTTGAAAGACCGTAGATTACTAATAGGAGAAACCGGTTTTCTTTGTGATTTATTTTCAGGATATAATATTAATTGTGGTATTGATCTTTTTTGATTTCAGTGGCAGTCTCTTGAAGGAGTACGACGTATTTTGGGCCGACCTTGTCTCGCAGTGATGTCACACTACTTAATATAAATAATTATTTATCCCGTATAATTACTGTATAATTCAGTTCTCCAGAATTTCCATTTCACCTTGATAATTCTCTATTCTCAATCGTTTAGACATGAAAAAATATGAGCCAGCGATGAGCCACGACCGGGATAAAGGGTAACGTCTGCAATTAGTCGAGTGTAAAACAGTGGCTGAAGAAAAATCGAATGAATTCTCAAAATAGATACGATATTCACTCCATAAATATTCGTCTAGTGCCTCCGATAAATCCAAAGTTATGTACGAAATAAAATACACAAACAAGGTAAACTGAAGTGCTTTTCAATTCTCTCATTACCATTGACCACTTCAAGATCTCTTTCCATTAATAGAGCTAACAACTCACTAGGGCATTACGTGAATGGTACAGCGTTACGTAAAAGGTTTTTCAACAGAGTAAAAGTGGGCCAGTACCACGTGTCACTCGTTTTCTCGATTATTTTCTTAACTTCATCATAATCATGAATGAGAACTCGATTTTTCTCAGGAGACTATTTCATCAGACAGACATCTTTTTCAATCCGTTAAGATGACATTCTGACGCACAGTGGATCGATTGTTCAGAGATTAAAATAGTCTTCCTCGTTGCTCGCGCATTTGTTTTTATTTATAAAAAATTTGTTATGCTTGATTCGGTGGATGCAGCGGTGGTTATCAAGGATAAATTTATTCATAAGAATATTTAATAATAACTGGATCGTCAAGAAGGTCAACTGCGTCTTTGGTTGAGGAAGAACAGGGGAAAAACGGAGATCACGCCGATTTACTCTTGACGCTCGGAAATCAATCGAAATCAATCGGCAATTTATTTAAATTTATTTTATTTAAAAAACTCATTTTAATGGTAATTTTTATTGGAAATTCAATGAGCCACAGGAAAATCCCTTATAATTTTTTTCTCAGACCAATAATTCTCGATGATTCCCGATATTTTCCGACAAATTTGCGGTTGGAATTTGGTGTCGGTTGTTGGACCGGTGAGAGTAAATCGGCGTGATCCATGCATTACGAAAAATCGAACAGCTGAAAAGATAACGAATGCCACCCCCTCCCTGAAATTGCCGCATTGTTATCGTTATCAGAGAGCATTTGACTGAATTCGTGTTACCGAAAGTAAATCGACGTGGTCATGCGTCACGTAAACGTGAAAAGCCAAAGACGTGGGGTTGAGATTGAGAATTTTTCATTCTCCCTGGAGTCATGCTGCACAGAGTACGTGTGTGAACTCCTGGCCCCGTGCAGGGGTTGAAAGTTGGGGGTTGATTCTGGTGGTAATGTGGGGTCGCGCCGGCGCCTGGACGTCGCGACGCTGAACCCCAGCCCCCGATAAATCCCGAGTCACTTCGACGCCGTTTTCCTCGTCGGCTGTCTGTCGAGGGTGACGCATTCTCAGGAGTGTCCAAACAAAGGAACAAGTCTAAGAAAAATTTTTTTTAAATAAGGGGAATATTTTTATTTCAATCGTGGGACAGAATTTTTACGGGATAACGGGAGTTCGCGGGTGTTGAGAGTGGATGGCCTGAGAGGTATTACCTGGTGACTACATGAGTCCTGATGAGGGGGTAGTTACGGGTACAAATAATGTAATATGATAAGGAGTGAAGCGACGGGCCAGTGTGTCCGTGGCAAGGATTAGGATAATGTACCACGCGTTTGGAGAATCATCCAGGATCATTCCCCTTTTTTCTCTCATCTTGGGATCATGGATTGTCCTTGGAATGCCGGTCCTAGGGGACCCGGACCCCCCAGAATTCACCACGATCGAAGGTACTGCAATAAAAAATATCATTTTCAATTTATTGTACCCTCACTATCCTCCAATTGATCTCAAGAGTACAATTCAAATAATTTCACCAGAAAAATAATGACATTATGAATAAACAATGGGATCCAATTAAAAACATGAAAGGGCAAAATTTTCAATGAACAAGATATATTCTCAAATCTCTCATCTCAAACTCTCAAACTTCATAACCAGAATTAACCGACGATAAAGAGTCCGAATTGAGTTGTTTTAATTGGATTACCCCTCCCCCTTTTCCCCCGTTTCCCCCTTTTTCCCCTTTTTCCCCTTTTCCCCCGCAACATGTGCGGTGTCTCAATTAGCAAACAGTAAGTAGTTAGAGAAAATATTCGTCAGACGATGATTTGATTTGAAGGGAAAGAAAATAAAATGAAATGGTGACCTCTCTGCAGTGGCCCTTTGCCAAAAGTCCTAAACATTTGTATCGACTCGCAAGTATTTTAGCCAAAACCATCGAAACAAAGGGAAATAGAATATAATGCAGACGTGCATCAGGTTGTGGCGCCGAATCCCCATTGAATGACGTATATCAACGATTTTTCCACTCCCATCTTTCATTTTTAATGCTTTTTTTTTTCAATTTATTCCGTAAAATGATGCAATCACGCGAGCATCTGGCACCCCGACGTATTTCAAGTTTGGAATTGGGGGAATTCGATTTTTTTACCGGTCCTCGCCCTCCCCCGGGTCTCAATCGATATTTATTGTTTACCTGAAAAAATCCCTTTATTTTCCACGCAATCTGTCATTTTTTTCATTAATTTATTGCCGTTTAGAAGATTTATGAATAATTTGCCAATGATTTATTTCGAAATAATTTTTTTTTTCTCTCATTTTTATTTGTAAATTATAAACGATGTAAACAATTTCAATCAATTTTATTTTTGCACGCTTTATTTATGTTTTATTGTCGTGGCTTTTTATGAAGTTTGGGAAATTTAAATGGTTTTGTCTTTTCGTGTCGGTAATTTCCTCGGGAATTTGAAATTTCAGCGTCAATTCGCTGATTATATTTTATCGTCACTGTTTATTTCATGTTTTCCTTTGTTGTCATCGGCCGTCACATGCAACAAACGCAATCGATCGACAAGTCGTTGCATTTACCCCGTGACCTGTTGTATTCGTTGGGGTCGATAGTAGTATAAACCCCTTGAAAATCAGACCGCCATTATGACTCTTGGAAAAACGATTCGACACATCGATGCACTCGCAAATTGCGACGCAAATTCGTCTCGCAATTAGACCCGCGAATTACCGCGCGTCGAGAGACGTCGAGTGATAAAAAAAATTCGATTTCTTACCGATCCTCGGACTCCCCTAGTCTCCCCTAGTCTCCATCGAAATATATTTATCGAAATATTATTAATTGCCTGGAAAAATGATTTTTCGATTGACGATTAAAAAATTGTGACGAGTGAGATAGATAATCGCTGATAAGACATTCGCGTTGTCACGGAGAATTTCTTTGAAGGGAGAAAGACCTCGAAGGGCTGAAATATTCAGTCGGATTATTTCTCAAACATGTCCCGAGGAATTTCAGGTGTGCTGAACATCAAAAAGAGGGATCTGCGGCTTAAACTTTGAGGGATTAAAAGAGAATGTCCTTTCGTAAAAATGTCAAGCAATTAAGGGTGCAATGCATCATTTGAAGATCTCCGCAAAGTTTCAAGGCTCCTGTTGGCTGAAAATGTGCCGTCGCAATTCTCTTGGGTCTGCATTGCGGATGTGTTATTCCATTTTGGGGCGTTTGACTCGATGGAATTATCACTGTCATTATCTTATTTCTATTTCCGGGACTAATCCGTGATCAATCTGAATTAAGACATTTATTTTACCGGGAATAATCCCAAATTATCACTTTTAGTACTGATTTACCAGCAATTACCAGCAATTGCCAGCAATTGCCAGCAATTCAGTGATGAATTTTCGGTTTGTGGAGACAATACCGATGACTCACGGCGTGATAACAATAGAATAAATTGCAGTAATATTTCCATAATTCGGGTAATTACAAAGGAAAATATGGACTGTACAGTAATTACCATGCAATGCCGTTAATTTCTGGATCGTTAATTAAATTACGAATGGCTGAAGGATTTTATGAGAAAGGGATACAATTGGGAGATGCAGGCAACAGTGAAAGCTCTTCCAATTTCTCCCAACATTTATCAATTATCCCGTGAAATTGATATCCCGGTGGTTACCAACTCCATTTTGGGGCTGAATAATTAATCATTCCAGGGGCTCTAACTGCAATTGTACTCCATTCACTGGAATAGACACCTGGAGCATCGGGTCGACGTGTTGTCCCAGTAGTTGTTGAAAAACTTATGAATTATTCCTCGATAAAAGAAAAACTTTGCTCCAATTGCATTGGAAGGCTTTTTTAAATATTCAAATTCTGAGCTACTTGTTGTTTTCACACTTTATCCAGCTACTGTGTCACTGAATAACCAATGAACACCTGAATTTACGGGAGAAACGTCAGTATTATTTTATTTCTCCAGACATCAAAATTGAAAATTGACCTCACCATTCAATTGACCAAAAATTATTTGAATAACGGGATGATGAAAATTTTTTTGAATTTCAACCCCAAAAACTCTCCAGAAATTATTCACGGGTAGCTGTTAAAATTCTCTAGGGTCTCATTGACACTTGAAAACTTTGGAAATCCAGAAATAACTCAGCATCCCCTGGGAGGTATTCCCCAGGTTCTCGCAATAACAATTCCCAAGTTTTTCGAGTGCTGAACCTCGATTTTTTTTTTATTCATCAATATATACTTTTTTTTTACACTCGTAATTTTATAAACGAGATATCGCGTGACACGTCGCGACGTCGACGATGCCAATCAGGAACTCGGCAGGGAGTGAGCACTCTTTATAATTCCTCATTTGCTACATTCTAATTCCCCCCTTTCCCTCCCTTTTCCTCCTCCTTAGCCCCGGCGACTCATTAAAGCCATTACAATCTCTTTTTACTGCAGGGGAAAAATTCATTTATAAAATGCACTCTGCAGATAAATCATAATCCTCGTAATTCCTTGATTCCTGTTGAACTCGTTGTGCCATGGAAAATCCCGAGGCTCATTTGAGTAACTGGGGGACGGAATAATCGAACTAATGGATCGAAGTGAATTAAATTTATTTTAATTCTATTATTTTTAGATTAATTTTGAAATTTAATAGGGACTATTATCGCGAAGTGTAAATTGCATTTTTTTATTCGCCAGTTTTTTATGAATATCTCGAAATTAAAGGAAGATAATGATTTTTTCATAGAAAACTTTTTTGTAGCTCTCGTTCTTATCTCCAAAAAATGTTCATATGAAAAAATCGGAATTTCTTATGATATCGAAAAAAATGCAGTTACCAATTGACATTGATTCAAGTGAAATTCGTGGAGACGTGAAAGTCTGAGGGAAATAGACTCATCTCCTCTCCATCTCGCTTTTCCACAAAAGAAGACTAGAATGAGAAGAGTTGTATTGTCCCGAACACAAAGAATACGCCATTAAGAAAATTCAATGGAAGCCCTAGTGTCACCAGAGCTTGGTTGGTCCCTGAAAAATATATAAAGTTTACCACAAAAGTTGAAGTTAGAGTAAACAATTTCATCGCAGGGTGGTGACGTTGCCCAAGTGTTTTGATAGTCACCGAACTTTAGTTATTTTGTTTAAAAAGTTATTCCCGATGCCTTTCATTCACCCTCAAATGGAGCCATCATTTATCCCTAATGGAAAAAAATATTAGCCCCAGCTCAGCGAATATTTCCCTCTGGGAGAGATAAGGGAAATCGTTTAGACAGGATGATTCGATTTCACGGTAATGGCAGGAAGATGAAATACTATCACACCTGGTGAATTTACCACCGGTGAAATGAAACTGGGTCACTGGTGATATAGTGATGCTGGAGTTGATGCTCATTGGCCTCTTCATGGGGCTGATTCATCCTGTCCGCGGTACAGGCGTTAATCCATCGGTTCGGCTTTATCGATTACTTCCGGAAAGCCGTGATCCCCCGGAAACCAATGGATCCGGACACCCATGAGACCTCCGGGAGTAATCCTCAGGTTGTTCCACGCCGCAATTGGGACTCCAACAGATCAATCGACTCATGGGAGACATGGGGAGCTTCTCCGGAGCTTATCATCGACTTGCCCTTCCTTTCCTGAAAATATCTCTGGATATATCACAGATGGAAAAATTTTTTTCAGACCTTTATTGGAGCTTATGAAATTCCCCACAAAAAAGTATCCGATTATTTTTTTGTGAAATTATTTAAAGGGGAGATATCTCGGTATTTAGGAAGTCGTTAGGAATGAAAAATTGGGAAAATTGGATGAATTGGAGATTTTTTTGTTCTGGTGGACATTTTGGCGAGATTTTTTTAAAATTAATGGTGGTATTGAGTGGAGCCCCAGGTCCTCGAGGTAAAGGCAAAGAAAGATTTTTGAAAGTTGCAGTAGCCACCCACCTATAGGCAAAAGGTTAAAAACTCTTGGAAGCTGAAAAGCTCTCATTCCACCCCCTGGATCCATTCTCTGAGAGCTATGTGAGCTCATGTGGATCCCCTGGGGCCACCGAGGCCTCCCACTTCCTGATCATGTTCGACTTTGGAATCCAGCTGATGAGGTACCGGAATTCTCTCACCTCGACTTTTGACGTGGGTTACTGGGTTGAAAAAATCCAATGCCGAGGGTCTTCCGCGCCCCGATGAATTCTAATGAACTGAATTGACAATTCCCTCAATTAAAAATCCCCTCTTGTTCAAACGTGACGTATTTAGCCTCTCAGCACAATAGAATTTATTCAAGAAAAGAAGAAAAGATTGAGAAGAAAAAAATAGAGAGTCATTTAAAGACTTGCAATAGAATTTATGACACGACTGACCACGAGAATAAAATTCCAACTTCCTTATTAAATTCATCCGCATCCATATTTTCTCATCACGTACCACTGAAAGATCTGGAGAATTTAATATTCCAGGGAAGTGAATTCCTGGATTGTACGTGTGTTGTTATTTTTCCAGACATGACCGGACGTGGATCGAAGAAATTTGGTGACGAGTGCCGAGAGGATCACGAGTGCGGATTCGCCGGTTCCTTCTGCGATCCCAGGAACCGGAAGTGCTTCTGCAGGGAGGAATTCAGTGCGACTAATCACATTGACAAATGTGGACACCGTGAGTTGAATAATTAATCAACACGAGAAGAGAAAAAAAATAATATATTGCAAACATGAATTCGTTGTTGTGACAGCTGTCAATGTGAATGAGTCCTGTTTCTTCACTGAGCAATGCGAGCTCAAGGTGCCCCAGACAGAGTGCAGAGATGGCAGATGCATCTGCATTTTTCAGAAGATCCCAGTGATGCAGCCCAACGGTATCATCGAATGTCAGGGTAAATAATAGAACGACACAGAGATTAAAAGAGAAATATCCAGAAATACCTCGGGTAATAATTATTCCCATGTCATTTATTCTCGTCTCCAGCTGCAGTGAAAGAAGAGGAAAATCTCCGGTACGTGGATCCAGCGATGATCGGTATCCTCGTGGCGATGGCCCTCATGTTCATCATCATCTGTGTGGTTCTTCGACTTTTCAGCAAGTGGGTATCACCAGGAATAAAAAAATCCGTAGTAAATAAAAACCGTTATTGAAATAAAAATTGCAGAGCCCGTTGGCGTGAGAATCGAACGATCTTCAACACACCCAATGCCCGATTGATGAATGTCTCTCTTCTGCGTGACAACAACAAGCTCCTCCATGCCCAGGAGAGACGTGGGTCCAGGGCGAGTCAGCGAGGTCCATCACGACAGCCATCGATGGCCTCCCTCAGAGCCCATTCACCCAATGGCTCGCAGCAAGGTGCGAAAATTCCCCAGCGAGTCAACAGTACGGGTTTTTATCAACTCAATTACTAAGCAAGCAACTTCAGTATTTATTTGAGATTAAAGATCTTTTTTTTTTTACCGAGTTGAAGGAGCTTTCGCAGGATAAAGGAAAGAATTGAAAAGAGGAGAATAAAATGTTGTCGTCTCTTCGATAATTCCTTGCTCTTGCTCATGATCCTTTGAGCGATGATTTTTTTTTTCTTAGAGCAACCGAAATATTGTGGTATTTGTTACTTTGTTTCACCATAACTTCGTAGATAGTCCTGTGATCTTGTTTCTCTCCCTGAATACGAGGATATACTGTTGAATCTAAAATAAATGAGTTGAGTTTTGTTTCAATAGTCAGACATGAAGGAATATTGTGGCATGTGGTATTGGTGATAGTCGAGTCATTTATCTGATAAACTTTCTTCACATTGGGGTAAAGTATCACACGGTAATTCAGACGTGAAGTGACTAATTGGTTGATCACTTCACTCATGAATAGCCCCTCAATTCTTCTCTGTACGATAAACTATCGTAATCATGATAATTAGGTGATTGTACTACTCTAGCTGAATGACAGGTGTCAATAAATCGTGATAATAAATAGTTGCTTGCTAAAGTAAATGATTTGCCTGTTGAAACTCGTGTTCGAGAGTTATCGAATTAAATTAGTTGTTATTCAAGTGATTTATTTATAAATATTCATTTGTTTCTTTATTTTGTGTACAGTCTAGCAGTAGATAGCGTATTGACAATGAATAATTAAACGAGTGCCCCTATGATCGTCTGGAATGAATAGATGTCTGATTGCCAGGGTCTCGTACAGGTTCACGTCGTGGGAGTCGAGGAAGTAGTGGCAATGCATCAGCTGTATCAGCACCTGGCACCAGGCCAAACAAGTCACCACCGAATAATACAACTGGTCTAGCTGATACTGTTCACGAGAATATTACTGTGGAAATAACTGAAGCTAAAGCGTAAATCAATCCATTTACAACGCACACACACCAAAAAAAAAATAAATAGAGGAATTCCAGGATTCGTGTGGATTCATTGGGATTTCGTTAGGGTCCACTCGAGGCGAGAGTAATTATCAGCATTCAGAAATCTTCTCTATGATAATCGATAAGCAATCAGTAAGATATAAAGAGAGGAGGAGACACTTTTCGATTAAATATCGAAATATCTCGGGATGGGGTACACTAAGAGAAAAATTTCATAAAAACTTTTTTGTCGGAAATTTTGTGATTTTCAAAAGAGATTATATGAATTTTTCTGGTAAATCACACCGTTCTCGAGATAATCGACATTAAACATTTTGCCATTTTCTTATTAAAGTTCTTCATGTCTAGCTGTCAGATAATAGTATTCACCTCTTCGATTGAATTCTCTCTTTCTTTGAATATGCGAGCATTAATTATTAATAACTTATTGATGAGATACCCAAAGTATTAGAATAAATGCAACAATTAAGCTTTCGAGATTCGCAACTTGACGTGTGAAACTGACGATTAAGAAAATAAAAACGAAGAAACATGTGACGAAAGGGACCACACGAGTTTCGAATCATTGAAAAAAAAATGCGAGGAATTTAATTCCTCCACTCGATCATAATCGAATTGCACAAGTTAGCTAGAATAATTAGTTCACAATGCCCTTCGCTAAAATAAGTCCTCTTACATCTAATAATCTATAAAAATACCTGAAAGCTATCAAAGTATCTAGATCGATTTAATCTAGAGGAATTTGTCCCGAGGACGATAAAAATAACCAAAGATACGATTAATCCTAGACAATTATGAGATTATTTATGAAACTCTGCAAATTAGTGCCTATGCTGTCGCATATATAATCATTAACAATTAATGAAAAACAAAAATTCGTATAAAACGAAATCTTGAAGGAAGAGCGCTACTTTGAGCTGGTGAATTTCAAAGAGAAATAAAAAAGTATTAATCTTAAAAGTTCAACTAAAAAATTCAAGCAAACTGCTAAATATAATAAAAGAGAATGAAAATAATGAAATAATAAAGAGAATAACAAAGCCTAGCGACTGTGCTGTTCTGTGATTGTAAAAGCTATCGTAAACAGTTGAAATTATCTTCAAATCACAATTATAATCTGATTAATGATTAATCTGATGAATCAAGAGGATAATGAGGATAATGAGATGTGACTGACACCGAGGGAAAATTAGGGGAAGATTTGCCCATCGGTTTCAGTCTCAATCACTGGGAATCGACCACACGTAGTTTAGGTACTAGTTGGTTGGTAATTTAGTTGACGCTAGAGTGAATTTATCAATAATTAAATATCTCGACTTTCTATCCCCTTGGCTTAGAGCAGAGTGTCAGTGACACTCCCTTTTTTACCTCTTTTTTACTCTTTCAAAGAATGAAAAAAGTGAAAAAATATATATAGAACCACTTAAAATCGTACACAAGATCTTCACTAATTGATAGAATTTTTCCACTGTTTGTGCACTTGATCGTGAAGATTTTTCGGTGATGAGAGAAATAAATCCACTGAGAGGAAGTGGTCCAGCATTGGGGAAGCGTTTGGACTGCTCTCTCTCGTGGGGATGAAAAACAAATCAAAAGTTTATTTAACTCCATTGACAGATAATTCATTTTCCTGATGATTATTTATCGAGGAGACCAAGAGTTTTTTCTGCTTTTATAGTTGTTGATACAATCTGTTATTGTAATGATAATTAATGATAAATTAATTGATGCTTCGTGGGGTTGTGATGTGGAGTGAGGGAGGTGCATCAGTAGCGGCCAGTACTGCTTTATTTATTGATAAATAATCCTTCAACCACTCCTGATATTTTTTAATGCGAAATATTTCACTTTGTGACCCGCATTTTCTCTCGTAGTAATTAATATTCAGTTGTAATTGGTAGTCTTTATTAAAAATAGACTTTCGATATGAATTATAATAGCTTAATTATCTCGTTAAGGTAATCTTTATTACATTCAACGTATCTGTAATATCCGCTATCTCGATTCATTTTAATAAAATTATCTTACACTGGAGGGATGAATTTAATTTATTTATTCACTATTTGTAAGAGGTTTTAGCTCGCCAGTCCAGGAATTCGTCGTAATCACTCTCATCACCACTGGACATGTCTTCATCCACCGATTCTTTCTTCCTTTCCGCTGCTTGAACTTGTTCTTTTCGTCGAACTAAATCCATTACTCTGGAGATAATACAAAATTGGGGATTAATTTTATAATTATTTATTTTTCAAGTAATAAATTTTTACCTCGACCAATTACGTATCTGCTCCTCGATCTCATCCAACTGCCTCTCAGTGGTGGCTTCCTCCTGATCCTCAGCAATTATTTGAGCAGATTGTGCTGCCTCTTCCCTCATTTCCTTCTGGAATTTGTCCCACTCTTCCTCGATGGGGTCTTTGTACTCCACATTTCTCACCTGTCCCACAAAAAAATAATGAATCACACCACCAAGAAGAATTTTTATTTAAAAATAAACTGAAGTTGTAGCTAGAATTTATACTTTAGCATCTAAAATTGGATCATCAAAAAATCCCTCTGGCAGAGCAGTAGAATTGGTGGATTCTGCGTCCTTGAGATCTTTATTCTCCTCCTTGGAGGATTTAATCACGAGTTCCTCAGTCTGTTTCGTCACAGTAGGCAAATTATTTCTACTGGTTCCATTGGGATTATCGAAAAAATCAGGAGGCAGTGCTGGTGATGTCTGAGGGTTCCTCAGGATCCCCTTGACCTTCTTCGGGGATTGTGATCCCCTGGGGGGAGAGCTGGGCCTCTTGAAAGCTTTCTCTACCTTCGAGGGAACTTCCTTCATTTCCAAAAGTTTTTTTGCAGAAATAACATTCTCCTTGTGGGATTTTGAGTTCAGGTGGACTGGCCAGACAGTCTCGCTGCGAATAATGGATTTGCAGATCACGCACATCAGCTGGCCATTATCTGTGTACGTGTGGAAGAGTTAAGGAACATGTCATCCAGGCGAAGTAAACAATAAACATTTTTTTAGTCGATGAATTTTGTAGGGATTTTGACAGGTGTCCTGACCCCCAAAGAACAATATAAAAAAAAGGATATTTTGCCAGTGGTGAATCGATCTTCTTCACAGCTCCAGACTTCTTCTTGTGGTCCATCATCGCCCTCCGGAGGTCGTGTTGACTTATTTTCTTTCCTCCAGACATTTTCAATCCACTTCTCCACAGTTATCACAAGTAAACACCAATTTTTTTTGTGTTTTGAAGGGAGTTGAGGTTAAAACACCTACCGATAGAACAGATTTCGTTCAATTCATCTTTTATCATCCTCCCATGCCGGCACCATGGCATCAATAACAACATTCAGGTTAATTCGTTGTAGAAAATTTGAATATTCTCACATAAAACGTCAAATTAGGATAACAAATGGTGGAGTCCATCAACCCCGGATGTCATCGTCTTTCCCAAAAGCATCGGAGGTCAATGTATTATTGTCCCATGGGTGAGTGATATATTTTCCTATCAATCGGGATAACCTCATAATTTATTAGAAAATAAATTCGATTTCTCCTGAATATTTTTGTCAAATTATGTAATTCCACCACTCATCACCTTGTGTGAGATATTTTATTTAAAAAATCCATTGCACAAAAATTTTTTTAATATAAATAAAAATGCATGAACTCGTGGATGACGTTCAGGTCGTCGAAGCGGTCATTGGGGATATCGACAGGTCAACTGGCGAAATTCGCTGACGGGTGTGGTGTCGTGACCTCCGGGGACACTTCAGTGATGGCGACATGCGTGAGTAAAACGCACAGTCCATCGACGAGTGGTTTCCTTCCTCTGGTGGTGGATTATCGGCAGAAAGCATCTGCAGCGGGTAGAATTCCAACGAATTTCCTCCGTCGAGAGCTCGGCCCAACCGAGCACGAAATCCTCACGAGTCGTTTGATAGATCGATCCCTTCGGCCTCTTTTCCCCGAGTCCTACAATTTCGATACCCAGGTGATGTGCAATATCCTGGCGATCGACGGTGTAAACGATCCCGATGTTCTCGCAATAAATGCAGCATCGGCATCACTCGCGCTGTCTGACATCCCGTGGTCAGGACCAGTGGGTGCAGTTCGTGTGGGTTACCTGGACAACGAGATCCTGGTGAACCCGACGCGTCACGAGATCCAGAAGAGTTCCCTGAACCTCATAATCGCGGCGGCGGGACAGAACCTCGTGGTGATGCTCGACGGATGTGCAAAGGCAATTCTAGAGCAGGATCTCAAGAAAGCAATAAAAGTTGGGGTGAAGGAGTGCCAGGGGATAATCTCTGGGATCTCAGAGCTAGCGAGGATACATGGGAAGGAGAAACGTGCCCTGGAGGAGGGGCCGAGAGTGAGCGAGGAGCTGAGCGCAGCTGTGAGGGCCCTCTCGGAGATCAAATTGAGGGACATCTTCACGGACTACTCCCACGACAAAATCTCCAGGGACAATGCTCTGAATAATCTCAGAACTAGTGTTCTCGAGACGATGAAGAGCAGTGTATCAGATCTAGATCTGCCGAGGGTTGTGGAGGCCTTCGGGATGATCTCGAAGGAGATCTTCAGGTCTCTGATATTCGAGAATGACTTGAGGTGCGATGGGCGGAGATTAACAGAGCTGAGACATATCTCCTGCCAGGTCGATCTTTTCAAGCCTCTCCATGGCTCCGCCCTTTTCCAGAGGGGCCAGACCCAGGTCCTCTGCACTGTAACCCTCGACTCTCTTCACAGCGCCCTGAAGATGGACACCATTTCAATGCTGGCGAGTGGAATAAAGGAAAAAAATTTCTTTTTGCATTATGAATTTCCTCCTTATGCTACCAAAGAGACCGGTAGGACTGGACCCATTGGCAGGAGAGAAATGGGACATGGGGCCCTGGCTGAAAGAGGTCTCAGGCCTGTTATCCCTGAAGACTATCCTTTTACTGTTCGTTTGACTAGTGAAGTCCTCGAGAGCAACGGCTCCTCGTCGATGGCCTCCGTATGTGGAGGCAGTCTCGCTCTTTTGGATGCTGGAGTTCCCATCTCGACAGCTGCTGCTGGAGTCGCTGTTGGATTGATCACCAGGTATGACCAGAACAAACAGATCGAGGACTACAGGATCCTCATTGATCTTCTGGTGAGTCAATTAATAATGATAAATTAACGAATGATTTCTCAAATAAATAATGATTATTTGGAAAAAGAAAATTTTAAATCCATTACATCGTAGGGAATCGAGGATTATCTCGGTGACATGGATTTTAAAATAGCTGGAACGAAAAAGGGAATAACAGCGCTCCAGGCAGATGTAAAAATTCCGGGTCTCCCTCTGAAAATAGTGATGGACAGCATTAGTCAAGCGACATCAGCTAAGGGTGAAATCCTGGGGAAAATGAACGCCGTAATATCCTCCCCTCGGATGGGTAAAAAAAATATGCCGATTAGCACGACAATAGAGGTGCCTGTGCACCAACGGGGCAGGTTCCTGGGGATTGGAGGATCAAACTTGAAGAAGATTCTCGTGGAGACTGGAGTCAGTGTGAGTATTTACCAGATCAATTCACCAGATCGCTGGAAAACCCCTCCAAGGGGAGTATATTAACCCCAGAAATTTCGTTTCAGATTCATCCACAGGAGGAAAATGCCTACAGCCTGTTCGCACCGAACGAGACAGCGATGGCAGAGGCCAAGGAGATGATCTCATCGATTCTAATCGAGGAAAAAGCACCTGAACTGGAGTTCGGTGGAATCTACACAGCAAAAGTCGTGGAGATTCGTGACGCCGGAGTGATGGTGATCCTTTACCCAAATATGCATCCAGCATTGCTCCATAATTCTCAGCTGGACCAGCGATCAGTGGTTCATCCCAGTGCCCTGAACATAGAAATTGGTCAAGAGTTCCAGGTGAAGTATTTCGGGAGAGATCCCGTCTCCGGGACAATGCGATTATCTCGAAAGGTCCTCCAAGCACCCACTGGCATCGCCAAAAATTACACATCGTGAGAGACTATTTTATATTGTAAATAATCTGTAAATAAATTATTTCTACCTCATAGCTCGAGCTTCAAGCGATAAACTCGCCTGTTTTTGTCATATTTCAATAGATTTATGCATCGTGTCCAGGGCCTCGAGACAGAATTGACTGAAATGCGTAGTTGATCAGTTATTTTCAATCGAATGAACCTGACAGTGACGAGACACGCAATACTCCTCTCGATTCAATAATAACTCGGTTGAATTTACGGAGGGATCAATTCCAAATTTAATACCCAGACTGATTGCAAATGGATATTATTATAATTCATTGGTTTGAGGGGCATTTCTAGTCGACACAAACTAATCCAATTCCATCATAATTCAGGGTTTCACTCGGTTTTTCACGCCAGTCGCTTGTAAGGTATTCTCAACACGCGAATTGTAATCATCCGCAGTGTTGGATTATGTCCAACAAAAATAGGAAATATCCGCTGCGCGAGCCTTTGATCACAACCGTTTACCATCGGTCACGTTTTGTAGAAATCACTGAATCAATAGCAATGATTTCTTTTTTCATGTTAAGACCGGAATTATCTCTGAATAAAACCAGAAATTACTGAACTCCTTCGTGACAGAGAAATTTCAAATATTTCTAAATTTCCAAAAAATATTTTCCTCTATCCGCTCGCGCCATGGGGTCAATGTACCTCGACCTTGGGTCATTGAAAAATGGAGAACGATGCGTTGACTGTAGATTATTCTATTGCGGCCACAAGACAACAGTTGGAAATCCGTAAAAAAAAACGATAAAAAATCGAGAAATAACTGACATTCCAGCGTGGAAAAAAAGGAATTCTCCCGAGCCTTAATATAACTTCTTCGAGTGGTGGGTCTCGTATGTTTTAATATCAACACGTATTTCTGAACGCGGGGGCGTCGGCAAAACCCTCCAATCCTAGATGAAAGCTCTGCTGATGTTTTTGAATAATCGGGTGGGAGAAGGTCTCGTTCTTGGAAGAATTTCGGAAGTTCGAGTCCTTCACGGTCAGTTGAGTCGAAAGCTCGGTGACGAGGTGCTACATCAATCCTCACAAAGAAATCATTGAAAGATCGTCCAAATGATCGCAAAAGGAGCGCACGAGACCCAAAATCTTCTCACGACTTATCTGATTCTTCTGGTACTGCTGATATGCCTCTGGGTACTCTATTCCGGCATTTATTAATTCATTCGAATGAATTTGAATTGAGTAATGAAGAGTTCTTCATGTCTGTGGTAAGTCCTGGATATTAATGACAAATTGATAATTATCCTGGAAGAAAATTGGGCTGAAATAATCATTTTCTACTCGTGCATCGAAATCCCTCGCGAATTGACAATTTCGCGTGTGTTTTTATGTGCATCCGGTGATTTATATTGATCGATGATTATTCCAGGGATAAAATGCAAGGCAACAATGACCTCCGGGTGGCACTGGAGTCTCGAGAACCTCCACGAGGATTAATCCAACGTCCAGACACTTTTGCATTCAGAATACCCAGGAATCGATTAATTAATTAATTGTTCTGTTATTCATATTTTTTCGTCGAGTGCGCTTGATATTATTTGTGTGTACATATCCTGTTTATTGTATCAGCGAAATTATTTCATCATGATCGCACAATTTCCAATGTTGCGAGTGGAAAATTGAGATTAAAAAAATTTTGTGATGACAGTCGCTAGTTTGTCATGAGTAAAATGGACTTTCTATTATCATCTCGTGATTTATGTCACCTCATCTGGAAATTATGGGAGAAATGGGGAAATTTTGATTTTAACATCTTTTCATCTTGAGTCGAGACTTTGGTCACTTTCTGAACATCAAATTATGGTGAAGAGATTTTTATTCGGATGATAGTGAAAGATTTTTCGACACGTTTGGATGAGAGAGAATTCGAAAATAGCCAGGATGGGCTCCAGTCGACGTCGGGTGAGCTATTGGCGCAAGATAGCGGATACGAATATTTCGGAGGTTTCGGATTATCCAGAAATAGAGGCCTCAAACCTCAGCAATAAACCACCTGGACAGTATCAGAGATCAGGGCGTGGTTAACGATTTTTTATCAATACATCATTTACCCACAACAGTCTAATACATTAAAATTTATTCTCGTGATTTCGTCATTGGAAGTCCCAGAAGTATTTGGAGAATCTAATGAATTGCGAAAACAAAAACAAAAAACAGGTCTTATTTTTATCGTTTATTGGTCATTTCAGTAATTCGATTTTTTTATTTTAAATCTTTTCAATGAATGGAAATTTTTTATGCGAGTCAATTTTTATTAATTTTTATAAATTTAAAATTGTCTTTTTTTTAATGGAAAAACATTGTGCCAAGTATTATACTCATGACGTTCATCAGTATTTAGTAATGAATTTAGTAGAATGGCCGTGAGATGAATAACTTAACGTTAAAACGTGTGTAAAACAGGTAAGTGAGGACCCCCTCCTCTGAGGGCCGCTCTCTCCTATATAAGACGGAGTCCTGATACCACTTGAATCTTCAGTTGGTCATTTCACCAAACAACGAGCACAAAATTCCCCTGTGATTCATAAATAGATACCTCAAATATTCTCTATCATGAAAGCTATCGTAATTCTGTGTTTCCTCATTGGCTCTGTGATAGCCCAGAATTCGGGAAAATACGATCACGTGGATGTTGATGGAATTCTCCGGAACAATAGAGTTCTCACTAATTACATCAAGTGCATGCTAGGGCAGGGCCCCTGCACGTCTGAGGGACGAGAGCTCAAAAGTAAGTTCATCATTTCGAATTATCCCAAAACTATAAATTATTTTCATGAATATCTCATTAATGAGGCATTTCAGAAAAAAATGGTATTCAAATTTTTTGGTGGAAATTTTATGATCTACAAGAAAGTCTAATACCATTTTTCTCTGGAATTAATAATTTAATCACGAAATTATGTAAATTAAAATTTGTAAAAATAATATAGTTGATGGGGATCACCCAATCGATTGAGTAAGAGGCGAAAGCTTTCTCGGTTGAGTAACCGTCGATGGATCCATTACGTATAATGGAAAGGAAAATAAAGAATATTGACTCAAGTCCGCTGTTGTATAAGTGAATTCGACTCTTCAAATAATTATTTTCCACGTTTACTGTTCAGAGGTACTTCCGGAGGCCCTGAGGACAGATTGCGCCAAGTGCGACGAGAGGCAAAAAGCAACAGCAGAGAAAGTTATCAATCACCTGAGGAACAACAGACTGGCCGACTGGAATCGTCTCGTCGCAAAATACGATCCAACGGGAGAGTACAAAAAACGTTTTGAATCTCTAGAAACTAGAAAGCAATAAATTAAAAATGTACAACCCCAACAAATGATATTGCTGAGACATCGATTTATTGATCACTTAGTTTTAAAATCTTATGCATGTAAGTCCTCAGTGATTGGGCAGTAATTATAAAATCCGTGGAAATCCAAAAAGATAAATTTGTACTTGAAATTATTCTACTCGTCTTTTCTTCACTAGAGATCCGAGCTGAAAGAAATACAATTTTTTCATTATTATTATTAAGAGTGAGATGGTACAAATATCATGCAAAAGGCTGTTACCGATTATATAGCAGAGTAAATGAAGAAATAAAATACAGAAACAACAACAAACATTCAGTTTTACTTGAGTAATCGATTAACGAATGATTCCTCCGACGTTTCAAGCCCAGAAAGAGTGAACAATTCCCAACTTACTAAATCAGAGATAGCAGGTAAGTTACTCGTCTGATCGCTGACAAGTACCTCAGGCTCCCTGATTTCCTTCGACTGACTGGACTTCTTCATATTCCTGTGTTGGGGGAAGGTTGGCATGAGCTTGGGATCACAGGGGAGTGGAGCCTCCTTGAAGTAACTGCTCTGAAGGCATTCCTCGGCAGTTGCTCGTTTTTTCGGGTCGTACATGAAGAGAAAATTGAGAAGTCGTAGTCCAGCAGCAC
This sequence comes from Fopius arisanus, assembly GCF_000806365.1. NCBI lineage: Eukaryota > Metazoa > Arthropoda > Insecta > Hymenoptera > Braconidae > Fopius > Fopius arisanus. The sequence continues at coordinate 624,026 of NW_011887794.1, read as the reverse complement.
TGAGCCAGGGGAATCTCTGCTTGAGGTTGTTATAGGGTTGCTGCTTGAGGGTGAAATTCTGGAGGGCTGGGAGGGCATTGAACTCCGGCCAAATAGCCTCTGAGGGTGTGCCCAGAAGGTCAACAATCAGTTCGAGCTGTTGGATTTCCGATCTACCTGGTAGCAGCGGCCTGTGACCCAGCAATTCTCCTGGAAGAATAAATTTTTTTTACCCAGAACATCATGAAGAACAATAGAATTCTCACCTAGAATGCATCCAGCAGCCCACATATCCACAGAAGTCGTCTGAGTCTTTGCCTGGAGGAGTAATTCAGGTGCTCTGTACCACAGAGTGACGACCCTGGGAGTCATGGGCTTGAGGGGCAGACCGAACCACCTCGCGAGACCAAAATCAGCGATTTTAACGCATCCCTTGTCTGTCATGAGCAGATTTGAGACCTTGAGATCCCTGTGGACGATAAAATTGCGGTGGAGATATCGCAGACCCTTGAGAACCTGCAGGACAATGCACTTGACCTGGCTCTCAGAGAATGGCGTCTGCATGTTGTCGAGGAGGCTGGCCAGATCCTGTTCGCAATACTCCATAGCCAGGAAAATACTCTCGAGACTTCTACCCACCACGACTTCTCTCAGCTGGACAATATTCTCATGACGACACGAGAGGAGAACACTTATCTCTCTCAAACCACTCACTGGCAGTCCATCCTTCTCGTGCTCCATTCGAACCTTCTTCAGGGCCACCACCTTGTCGGTTTTCGTGTCTCGGGCTCGATAAACTATTCCATAAGTTCCCTCCCCTATTCTGTTCAATTTTTCGAACTCTGAGACGAATCTGCATTTTCCCAGCTGTCGATAATTCATAAAACCAGGACGTGTGAATAATTAATAATTCCCTCTGATTACATTTTTCGTGATTATTTTCAATTAGCGTTCGTAATTTATCTTACAATGTCTTGCTCTGGAATTTCCATAGGTTTTCCAGTCAAGAGAGATGTCAAAATTCCCCTTCTGGTGATCGGAGCTGAGGGATCTGGACCCGTTTCAGATCCCCTCTTCTCCTCATTGCTGTCAGAATGTTTCCTCTCATCTAAAATAATTTGCCATCAACAATTACAAACATCAATAACGTAACCTATAAAATAAATCAATACTCCACTACTTCCTCACCCTTCGTCATGATCTCGAGGACAAGAAAAACCCGAGACTTCCCCTCGTTCCTGAGACAATTGCAATAACAATTGCAATTGTCAACACTCACAACAGTCACTCAATTATCCTAGCAACAATTAATCACTTCGACAGAACGCAGAGGAGCGAGTAGAGATGATTTTCAAATGTGTTGACACTTCCTGGGGTTTTCACGCGCCTCAAAGACCCCTAGGGATTTTCTGGTCTGATGTCTGCATTGATTTGAAAATAGGAATGAATAAATCATTGCAATAGTAAAATAATTTTATAATCATTAAATAAATTGTGTAACATAAAGTATAATTCGTGGGTACGAACATCATTTATTCAGACTGAATAGTAATTTACAATTGTACATATTCTTTCATTAACAGAAAACATCGGAATAACATCGAGACTGTTCCCTGACCAGAAAATAATTATGTGGAATACTTCTACGGTAATTTCTACCTTCAATCGCCCTCAAATCACTCACTCAATTAATGATTCTATCAACTAGTTAATACCACTAATAAAAAATAATGGCCGACCCCTATTCATTTGGGATTAAGGATTAACTATCATGGAATATAATCAGCTGAGCATAAATACGGAGGAAATGAAAACATATGACATTGCCAAATGATTTAGATATTATTTTACAACTAAAAAACTGCACAAACCTCTACACCTACTCCACATCCAGGAGCTCCTATCATCATAAATAAATATTTACCCTAGTCCGATTTTTCAATCAGAAAAAAAAGCTTTTCCCCAATAAATTGACAAAAGTCATAAAAAAATTCGGTGTACAAAAAGTGATATTTGAATTTTTTAACGGAGAATTTCACGAGCAGCAAAATCTTCCTGGAAAGGACTGCATTCCCAAAACCTCAAGTCTCAAACGACCTCCGAGGTCTTGACCTTGAGAGGCTGCTGATTGCCAGGATCGGATTGCTCCTTGAGGTACTGCTGGCTGCGCTCATAGAGTCGGTCCCTGAGACTCACGATATAACACAAAAGGCAGTGGATAATGACGAGAAAAGTGAGTCCCCCGAGACACACGAGAATGGTTTTTCCTGGTTTCGCCCAATCGAGGACTGCATAAATCCTCGGATTTCCCTGTTTATCCAGCCCTCCAGCTGAATAATAAATAATCGTGAACATGAGATAGCAAGAGACAACGACGAGACACCACCAGCAGTGCCTGAGCCTGAGAGGTACCCTGGTAACGACAATATCGACGATCATGAGAAAACTGTTGCAGACATGCAGCAGAATATTGAGGAGATCGACCTGGTGAATTTTGGGATTGTAAACGGTTGCCCAGTAGGTGCCAGTGACACCGAGGGCAAGACTCGAGGTGATTGTGTAGAGAAACCAGTAAATCCTCTCGACGCCTCCCAATTTCAAAGTCACAGCGTCGAACTCCTGGCTCTTCTGGAATCGCCACCTCCTAATGACGAGGAGAAGACCCAGAAGGGACTGGATGAAGCCCAGGGCGAGATCCCAGTTGGTCAGGTAAATTGGCCAGAGGTGGGACTTCCCCAGGGGCTTGACACTCCCCACCTCGAAGATGGAGCAAATTATTATCGTCATCCAGGTGAGGCTGATGAGCCAACGGTAGCCGAGGTACCATCCGGATACATGGGAACTCCATCTGGGCTCGGAGAAGGCCCGGGCGTGCGGATCTGGGACCTTCTGGTGCCAGATGTGCGATAATTTGCGACACCAGATATTGTTCACCATCGCTCGACGACCTGAAATTCACACAGGGATTTATTCATTGCATTCACGATTCATACATAAACAGATCAATAATCTTGTCCTATAACTTTTTACGTGTTTTATTGGGCGTTTTTGTTTTGTTGATTTAACCCATCACTTGAATAATTGCCCTCAGGTTCTCCCCGGTGGAAAAACCAAATTGTAATAATGAAATTCCAATGTCTCTTTCGAGATTCACCGGATATTTGATGAGATAGACGAAATCGTCACCGATCTTAGTCAACACTGGAAATTTTCCAGTTGCACTTGCATGACACCGCGTGATCATCAGAAAAAAGGGAACTTCAATTTTCACCTCATACTTTACCCAAATCAAAAATAAAATACAGTCTCATCGTCCGGATTTAATGGCGAAAAATCAGGACAAATCCTTGGAGTTTATTTTTTTTTTTTAGAGAGATCGGCAATTATTGGACTAGACTATTAACGGCGGATGTCGGTTATCATCTCGCTTCCGAGTCCCCACTCCGAGGGTCTGAATCCCCCGTTTCACTCGCTCAGGTAGACGAGAGGGAACTGCAAGGATAATCTAGAAATTCGAAAGGACCAGGATTCACCCGCTGAATATATGGCCACTTTACGCACGGCCGCGTCTGCGCAAAAGTACAATTTCACCTCTCGATACGGCGCATTGTTTTTTCATTTAAAATTCAATTATTGGAGTCTTTAAAATTCAATTATTGGAGTCTTTAAAATTCAATTATTGGAGTCTCTTGTTATTGAATTGTTGATTGCAATTATTATTCAGTTATTCACTTTTTTTCTGAAATCGCTAATTCCTGCGATCATTTTTTATTTCAATTGCTAATTCTAGGAGTAGAAAACAAATTGTAAAAACAAAATCTTACAGGCAAAATTCTGGAATGTCAACGTCAAGGCTCGTCGAAGAGGCACTGTGCCCCACCTTCTGGTTATCACCATATTTATGTCGATTAGAAAATTCCAAATCTAGTAAACAAAAAAATTCCGATAATTCCGATAAATCGTTAGTTGCCCGAACCACGTCATCGCCCCCGTCGGCGGGTAAAAATCATAATCGATCGTAAGATTATCGGAAGCCCGTCCGTTTCATCCACTATCGAATTAATGTGAAAACACTTGAGAAAAATGACTGAGAACAAAAAAAAAACGATATCTATTTCTGAATTTTATCACTCATCACGGGCTCGTAACCTGAAGTTTTTCAAATTTAGTGTCATTTTTTTTCATATCGAATGGAGAATCATCGCGTCAATAAATTCATAACGACTTTTTACTGTCCGTGAAGGCAATTGTATGACTTTTAATTTTTTTATTTTGAATTTTGGTGTCGCGATGGAACAGCTGATCGTCAGGCGCTGTCTGAATCGAGTAGTAATTTTATTTCTTCATGAATGAACACTCGTCATTGACTGGAATGACTCGAACTTTTTAATTTTCCGAGATAATTTCCTTCTCACCGCAGAGTGCAAGAGGTTAATTATCTCTTGTACAGAATTGGTGATTAATTGTGAGAATAAGAACACTGACAAATGGCGACGAACGCCTGGAGGTGGAACCGCGCCATTTTCAAAATAATATAAACTATAAAAACCGATATTACAACAATTTTTATATCATTATTCGATCTTCATTGATTTTATGAAATTCATTATCGATTCGTTACAGTAACGTATATTAAATACGTCAATTATTAATAATAATAATAAATTAACGATGCATTTATATTTTTCGTTGTAAATGCTCACAATTAATGTTCACGGTTAATAGAAAATAAAAAATTATTATCGAGTCCATATGAAAAGAAATCAGAAATGAATAACATGAAAATGTCGATTTTTCTCCAATTAGACGCACTAGAAAAATATTGTGTTTCCATTTCAACAGCATCATTATTTGATTAATGATAACGTCACAGAAAAGATGTTTACGAAATGAACGACACCCGATTTAATCCGGAATTGAATTTCTAGTTCACAGTCGTGGTCAATAGAAGCAGATCTTTGACCTTTTTACAAATCTCTCATTAAAAAATCTTCAGACGTTTTAATTGATTTGTATTTCCAACGACTTCACAAAGAAAATCGTTGAAAATTAGCACTCATCAAATTTCAATAGATAACGCGATAAATAAATGCACTAGATTAAATAAAAATATGAATATTTAAAATAATATTCATTTACGGATTTCGGTACCATTTGTACGCTGCTTTGTTTTCACCTGGGGGGGCTGAGGGGGATTTTGAGGGAGAATGGATAAATAATGGTGTAAGATGTAATTGCAATGCGAATGTGTGAATCGAGTGACTACTTAACCCCGGGGATGACCTTACAACCGCTGTTCTCACGACCGGATCAACTTCAAAGCCCTCACGGAGTATTTCTATCAGAGGTCGCGGTCACCGAGAATCAATTACTAATTTGCCGTTAATTCGTCAGAATGTCGTGACATTATTCCGACATTTGTCGCGTGAGCATGAAATGAGGAACATTACTTTACATACGAGTCGTTTGAAGGGTTCATCTGATAATTCCCCGACGATAATTTCAGGCAATTTCATCAATTTCATTCCCTGAAATATTTTTACCTGAACCTGATTTTTTTCTCCAGGTGAATTAATTACCCATAAAAATATTGTTCTGGATTTATTTTATTTGTTTGATTCAGGGATTGATAATTGAATTCCAGAATTGGAAAACCGAATTTCCCTCCCGGAAAAACATTGAGCAAATAATTAGCGTGACGAAGGTCATCCGTGAGTCGTGCAATTACCCCATTTCCTAGGTCTTATCACTAATTCCATGACCACTAATTTCTTTTCTATTTCTTTGATTATCTATATTTCACTCAAAATCCACGACTCTTCGAAGTTCTAATAAAATAAAAATTAAGAAAAAGTGAAAAAAACTCTGCAGTGAATTCGTAATCAGTGGATATCTCGTAAATAAACACAGATACGCGAATTTTCATAATAATCTCTTTTGTAGACTGATGCGCGACCTGGAAAAAAGGATTTCACAAAAATTTCGGTATCTGTCCTCATTTAGAAGATATTGATGGATAATTGGGGTGATGCTAGATGCCCTTTTCCTAATTTACCAATTCACAGCAGGAGCTCTGATTAATTGTGGAAAATAATGTCACATAAGCACTTTGTTTTTCACGCACCACGTAGAGACGTCCTGAGGGGCATTTTAGTCCTGTTGTTGCCAACGATGGACAATAATTCAGGACTGTAATCGCACGTGTCTACACTGTGAGGCGGCATTGGTGACTCGTTGGAGAATCACTGGGTGACTGTCCGCTGGCAATATCACCAGACGTGTAAAATTCAAGCTACGGCCCAATAAAAATCAATATGAATCCATATTACCCCCATTCAACAGCTCAACGTGGGCAGACTGATTTTATTCCGTAACAGGAGTGGTGGTCTGATTATTCCAACTGTCAACGCCATCCATTTGTCATGAGTTTGCGCACCATGTAAACTGCACTCCAACGTCAGCAGGTGGTGGATCCACTACTCCTGATCATCACGTGGCATTTTTTTATTTTTTTTTTAAATTATTCACTGAAAATTAGTGGCTGATAAGCCAAGAGTTCATGGAAATCGCGAGCCCTCACGGTGTTCCGGGGAATATCCTGGAACCTAGGGGTTCCAGCTCCTCACTGTAAGAAGCTTTTTTGTAGAGAATTTTCAGAGCTGCAAATTTGATTCTGTTGAAATTTTTGTGTCACCCGTGGATTTCGTGTTATTTTTAAAAAATGGAGGGATTTTTTTGGATTCGGTTTTGCCGGCTCGATTTTTTGGTGGTGGCTTTTTTGGAAATATCTCGGAATCTCGGGGAGATACCAGAATTTTTGTGGGGACTTTTTTGCAGGTCTTGAGGGCGTGGGAAAAAAAGTTTATTTCGAAATTTTGGGTATCTCTGCTGGTTTAGGAGATTTTCGGGAGTTGGTGGTACGAGGAGAGCAATGCAAGATGGAACAGGAAAAATTGTTAGACATTTCATTAATAATTGTTTAGTCCAGAGTTATTTATGGACGATAGATTATAGTTATTACTTCTTCGTGTTCCAATGACGTCACCGTAATTCCTATTTCTTTTTTCAACAGGGGATAACAAAAAAGGGGATAACAATAAGCTGACCGTTTCTTTGATAACTCAAGGATTATATTTCAATGTCTAGACCAACTCCAAGACACAACTGAATCTGCACAAAGCATTCCCTTTCACAATAAATTACAATAAAACACAACAATTGAATTGAATCGGATAAAAAAAAAACAATTCTACAAGACTTTTATGTCCACTAGACTTCAGCGTATTCCAAAATTTATTTAAATTTTCCATAGAAAAGCACTTCAAAGAAATAATGAGAACTCGATTATCTACAAATTATTCTCCGATATTTTTTGCAGAAAAATTGTGCGGCTGAAAAAATCCCGGGAATTTAATGAGATTAAATTTTCGAGCGGAAAATTCAAAACAATTTTTTTAACCGTTCAGTTGAACACGTGAGCCCAACAATTTTATAAATAAAACACCCCAACTGGTGCACATACGCTCCAGCGTTCTCACTCAGAACTAGTTCCGTGGACCAAAAATAATCAGATCAGGGGAAAAAGTCTGGGACTGAGTTCGACATCACCTCGACACTGTCAAAAAAAAAAAGAAAGCGATAATGGCATCACGGGAGAATTTCCTCAATTAATTCATCTTGAAACGCCGATTATTTATAATTGAGGGGAATTGTTTATTTTATTTGTTTCGGTAGAAATGTTGCTGGGTCGAGTGAGCACGTGTCTATTGTTAATTATAGCCGGTGTTTCCCTGGCTCATGATGCGCAAATGTAAGTTGTTACTTGACAATAAATTAAATGTATCAATTCCAAATTCACAGTCCCCATTTTCTATCCCTTCCTGAACTAGAATTAAATAAATAATCTCCTCATGAATTTTTCATGTATATTTTAATCTTCAGTGTAAATCGTTGGGCCCAGAATCTTGGGAGTGAATTATGGGAGTTGGCGTTGGGAATAGCAAAACCTGAAGAACTTCGAGCTGTGAGTTTATCTCTTCCTCTTCTCATTAACAATTTGATAAAAAAAAATTATTCACGTAATTCAGAAATACAGAGAAATGAATGCGCGAGTGGAGGAGAAATCTGGCGAGGAGTTGATCGAAATAATCAGCGAGAGTGTTGGAAGAATGCTGAGAAGAAAAATGGATGCTGTTCGATGTATTCTTCTCCGAGCGGAGGAAGAGGCCCTGTATTACAACGATTCCGAGACAAATGTTGATGTTATTAAATCGAGTTTGAGATACGTCTCCGGGAAGTGGAGTTGGCTCACCAACGAGGACAATGCCACACAGGCTAAGATCCCCAAGAATATGCAGAATGACAGTTACATCTACAGGTATATCCCATTCAATTCCATCAATTAACAATTAATTAATGAATACTAAATGAGTCCCACCCCAATCCCCTAATTAATTCACTCCGACTCGAAAGATTTCCACCCAGAATTTCTATGAATAATTCTTCATGATTCTCCAGAGAAATGTCTCTGAATCCTGACTCCCATTTCTCCAACATCCCCGTGAACACGAGCTACTCATCAGTCCACATACCGACGAGGGTGTACGATTTGAATCCAGCAGTGGCACACGCTATAAATTGGACGGAGAGTCTCGACGAAGTCTTCACCCAGAACTACAGATCAGATCCAGCCCTGTACTGGCAGTATTTTGGCTCGATGAATGGCATGCTCCGGGTATATCCATCGATGCAGTGGAGAACCAGCGAATCAGCTGACGACGAGCAATCAGCAGATCTTTATGACTGCAGAATCAGAAGTTGGTTTATAGAAGCAGCCACTTGCAGCAAGGACATGGTGATTCTGGTGGATTCAAGTGGTAGCATGGAGGGAATGGGTTACACCATCGGTGAGAATTTGTTCATGTTAAATATGAATTGATGATAAAATTCAATTTTTATTTCAGCCAAGGCAGTGGTTGCCTCGATCCTCGACACCCTCTCGAACAATGATTTCGTGACAATCTTCGAATACACCAATATCACCGTCGACCTGGTACCGTGCTTCAAGGACAAACTGGTCCAGGCAACCCCCGAGAACATTAATACCTTTAAAACTGCCTCTGGCACTCTGAAACCTGGAGAGCAGGCCAATCTCACGGAGGCCTTCACCAGGGCATTCACCATTCTCAAATCATATCGAGAGTCCCGTGGATGCGGTCCTGATACTCCCTGCAATCAGCTCATCATGCTCGTCACAGACGGTGTCGCCTCCAACATATCAGAGGTCAATAAATAAAAAGCGCGGAAAAAAAATGTGAACGAATCGAAATCATCTGTGGCATTTACCCGTTTATCTCAGAAGCTATTGACACCACGACAAAATCTCAAAAGATCTTTTTTGTCGGCAGTTTGATGATCTTCAAATAAATTTCTTAACATTTTCACCTGAAATTCATATTTTTCGAGATAAATCGGTGTCTAGAAAATGAATAAATTCAACTCAACTCATTTCTTGATTTCGTTTCTCCAATTGATTCAATCCATTCTCTAATGGGGGTTAATATCCCAATGATTAATTTTTTGTGTCAATGAAAAAGGTCTTCGACGATTGGAACAGACAGACAAATGGAACGAGAGTGCCAGTGCGTGTTTTCACGTATCTCCTGGGTAAAGAGGTGACAATGGTACGTGAGATTCAGCTGATGGCGTGTGAGAACAGAGGATATTACACCCACGTTCATAATCAAGAAGAGGCCCAGGAGCAGGTGCTCAAGTATATCCCAGTGGTAGCTAGACCCCTGGTGCTCCAGGGCAAGTACCACCCCATCATCTGGACACACGCCTACGCAGACGTTTCCGTAAGTCCAAAATCCATCACTTCCTTGATCCTCACATAATTATAAATTGAATTCCAACGACAAAAAAAAAATCTCGAGTACAAAAACTCTCTACAAAAATTGAGTTCCGCATTGAAATCAAAATTATGAACGTCGTACGACGGAAAATACTGGAATCAGGCCATTAAGTATCAAATAACCCAAACGACAGCAAAAAAAAAATTATGAGAATGACGACGATATCACGATGCGCTATTTAATTATCAGATCGTTAAAATGAGTAATTGAGGGGAGAAAAAAAAGTAAATAATATTTTTATTGGTGGAATATGAGCGACTATTGAAGCTGTGAAATCCCGCCAGAATCCAGCCCTTGCCACGTGGCTGTGGCTGGTAATGGATCATCCGGAGCAAAAAGCGCGTCTCGAGAAGAACCTCGAAGCAATGCAACAGGGCGTCTCAATAAACGACGACAGCATCTACATAAAAAAGGTTTAAGAGAGTGCGAGACATCGCCGAAAATTGTGGCCGTTAATTAATTTTTTTTTTATAGAATTTATTCTGTAGGAAAGCTTGATGGATTTGACGCCCTTAGATACCCTAGATGTGTAGTCTCCTGGTGCCATGTTTTTTTTTTCATTATTGGATGACAGAAAGAAAATGTGATGATTTCAGATTTTTTTTTTCCTCATATATTTGTGTTTTGACGAGTGTCTCCCACGTGTAGATGATAAATCCTACGACAGACATGTTCTAAAAGAACTCCTAAAAAATTCTATTTTTTTTCCCTTTTCCTTTTTCCAAAATTGTTGATTTATTCAGGAATTTTATTAATTGAATCAGAAAAATCCGGGAGGAATTGGTGGAATTAAAAACGAATTCTGTAGAACATGTCTGTAGGTTGTCATTAGCTGTCACCTGATTCTCTGATTGCCATCATCAGATGAAAAAGGGTGAAGACGTGAGAAGAACAGCAGCTGAGGTGGAGTCAACTACTCGTCAGGAATACAGACTTCTCACATCGGTAAGTATTCCGGCATTCGATCTCAAGAGCAACGCGAATAACGATACAAGAAGAGCGAATCTCCTGGGAGTTGCTGGTACCGATGTACCCATAGACGACATCCAGAAGCTCACGCTTCCTTACAAACTAGGAGTCAACGGTTACGCCTTCATTGTTTCGAATAATGGATACGTTATATTGCATCCGGATCTTCGACCCGTCAGCGGAGAAATTTTAAAAGAGAATTATAATAGTGTGGATCTCACTGAAGTGGAGATTCTCAATGATGGGAGGAGACCCAGGTGAGAGAATATTCCATATAAACCGTTATGTATTATTATGTAATATAAATTATGCAAGAGTTGAAAAAAAAATGCAGAGATCCTGGAGAGCAGATGCTAGAGCTCCGGGCATCTCTCGTAAATCACACCCGGGGCAGTATGAAAGATGTACCTGTTAAACTCCATTACGACAACAGCCGGAGGGTGACCTTGGAGCACAGGAATTATTACTTTGCACCACTTCCAGGAACCCCCTTCGGAATAGCAGTGGCAATTCCGAATTACGGGAAGACCTGGATAAAAGTGGGAAATGAAATCGAGAAGAATCGTCAAGCTGGTATCGCAGTCAGTGATTTTTTTATCGGTGACAAGTGGCGGGTGCATCCCGGATGGGTTTACTGTCGTTTTCACTACCTAGAGGGTCACGAGTTCAACAACACCGTCGACGAGGTTCGGTATTTTCTGCATAAACTCAGTGAACCCGGTTGGGAGTGGACAGATCAGTACGAGGCGTACGAGATCGACTTCGAGGAAGAGGAAGTGCCGGATTGCACGAAGAAAGTTCTCGAGGATAACGATTACTACTGCAATGAGGAATTGATGCAGCTCCTGGTGTTCGATGCAAGAGCGACCAATCAGAGCTTCAACGAGGAGTTCAAGCACAGAAATCCGAGATTGAAGGAATTGGCGAATAATTATGGAGTTTTTTTGAGATTCGTCGCGACCCAGAGTGGTCTCACCAGGTGGCAGTATCTGAATAAAGAGTTCAAACCAGCTGGACTCAATCCGCGATTCGGTGACCTTCACAGGAGGGCTGTCAACGAGCCCTGGTACAAGGGCGCAATTTTTCAACATCAGATTGACCCGGAGAGCATCTCCCTGTCAAGTAAGTTAATTATTCAACGATCAGACGTCCACAAATGAATTTTCTCGTAATGCAATATCTCGTTTTTTTCTCTCAAGTCCCAGGAAAAGGTGGTGAGGACGCTGTGGTGACTGTTTCCATGGCGGTTTATCCACGCGATGGTGGACGCACAGCGTCAGCTGCTGTGATCGGTTTCCAGATGCCGATGACGTACCTCTTCGAGAGATTTCTCGAGATAACTTCTGAGACGACAAACGCTGACTTCAACTGCCAGACGGAGGGCCTCGACTGTTACCTGGTGGACCAGAATGGATACATCGTGATATCAGAGGCGCACAATGATACCGGGCAGTTCTTCGGGGTAATCGAGGGTCCGGTCCTCCAGTCGATGGCCAGTCAAGGCTATTTCGAGACAGTGGAGATTTATGATTACCAGGCGGTGTGTTATTATATTGGTCTCGAGGGCACGGGGTCAACACTTCTCACACCCTTCAGGCACATCTGGAATATCATCCTCTGGGCGTTCGCCCGGACTGTCTGGATGGCCTCGCAGTTCATTGATGTACCCCAGGTGCTCTCCAGAATACACTCCGAGGATGATCTGCCTGAGAAGCCTCCACCCCCCGAGGAAGTCAAGCAGTACCACAAGTGCGATCAGAAGAGAATTCTTTACATGATGAATCAGACGAGATCTGAAATTCCCATCAAGGACATCCCTGACGTATGCTCGAGGCCGTTCTATGCGCAGAGGGTAAGTCCTCATATATTTGAAGATTATAATAACTTTAATTATCGAAATATCGATTTCCCCAGGTCCCCCAGACAAATCTTCTCCTCGTGGTGGTAAACTCGTTGTACCCCTCCTGCTGGGGTAGACTGGAGACAGAACCCATTGAAATCAGCCCCAGGGAGTACGTGGAGGACGAGGAAGACGCTGCGTGTTACAAAAAAAAAATCAACGATCTACCCAGGAGACGCCTGGAGAAGTGCTTCACCGAACATCCTCTCGAGGACGAGATCGACGCGTGCGGACGAGGGACAAGACTGGAATTACCACTATTTCTTTTATTTATGTATTTAATTGTCCTGTTGTAAATAATTTGAATAAAGAGATTTGAATTTTGAAAATTCGAGAGGATTTCCATTATTTCAAAAAATTTCACAACTCCCTGCATCAGCTGACACTGACACCTCATAAATAATCCACTATAGGATAGCAGATGGTGCGCGCACGCTCGAGAATTTGACCCAGAGGGTGATCGATACCCGCAGGAAAGGGAACAACTAGGTGGACTACAGTTGCCATCAGCCTCGTTCGTCAGTCCAGCGGAATTATTCACAATTTAATATATGATCGAATCTCCGTGTGATTTTTACGAGTGAAATTTTCAGTTGATTTTATCATTTTTCATAGAGGGATGAGGGAATGTTTACTGCCAATTCTACTTGCTGTTATCATTGCATCAACACCTGGAGAAGGCGACGTTGTATCATTCACCACGTAAGTTGCACCCTTACACTATTCCAATTTATCTGCGCAGGATTTGGGATTGTCACGTGAATAATTAAACGTCGGGATGTAGAGGATTTTCGGGGGGTGGGACGGGAGAGATTGTTATGAGAATTCACTGAATTCATCGATGGGGGATATAATTCTGGTGTCACTCGAGTGTAGGGGATTAGATGTCACGTGAACTAGAGGTTGACGTGTTGTCGGGGGAAAAGTGTTTGTACAAAATTTCCAAGAAAGAATTCAACAACTCCGGTGGAATTATAACAGGTCCTTGAGTAATTGGAAAATCGTGGATTATTAATTATAAAATTATAAATAGTAAAGTCTCTCGGTTTTGTTATCCAGAGTAAAAACATGGGCGCACAAACTCGGCTTCGAGCTGTCACAGCTTGGAAAATACGTGATAAACGTGCAAAAGTTCGAGGACAGCTACAAAACAGCCCAGGTAATACCCCGAGATGGTAACGCCCTGGTCCATGAGATCGCCAAGGATATCAAGGCTATGATGGAGTCGAAGATGTCGGCAATCAGGAGAATAATGGATATTGCCGAGACAGTGGCCCTCGATGACGAGCAATTGGACGTTAATTATACGTACACTAACGCGAAAAACGTCTCCCAGGAGCTCCAGTACAGTGTGCACTTTGGTGGTGATGTCAACACGTCGATGTCATCGGTGCACGTGCCAACGAATGTCTACGACCGTGCACCAGCTGTGATAAAAGCTATAAAGTGGTCAGCCCGCCTGGACGACACCTTCATCAACAATTACAAACACGATCCAACGCTGTCATGGCAGTATTTTGGCAGTGCAACGGGTTTTATGCGTCAATTTCCAGCGACAATCTGGAATCCCAAACCAGTGGATTTGTTTGACTGCAGGACCAGGGGATGGTACATCGAGGCAGCCAACAGTCCCAAGGACGTGTTAATCCTGGTGGACACATCTGGGAGTATGACGGGTGTACGCAAGGAAATAGCAAGGCACGTTGTCAATAATATCCTGGACACCCTCGGTAATAATGACTTCGTCAACATCATCACGTTCTCGAATGAGACCCGTGAGGTCGTTCCTTGTTTCAATGACACCCTAGTGCAGGCGAATCTCGGGAATATCAGGGAGCTCAAGGAAGCTATCGCTGAACTCTCGACGGAGCGGATTGCGGATTTCGAAATGGTTCTCGTTTACGCTTTTCAGCTTCTCGCGAGGTTCAGGAATGAGACACGGGGTGCAATGTGCAATCAAGCTATCATGCTTATCACTGATGGGGTGCCTTACAATTACAAGGACATCTTCAGGGAGTATAACTGGGGTGGTAGCTCAGATGAACCTGATAAATACGATATGCCTGTCAGGGTGTTCACTTATCTCATTGGCAGGGAAGTCACTGATGTCAGGGAGGTCCAGTGGATGGCCTGCGCCAATCGGGGATATTATGTGCATTTGTCGACATTTGCGGAGGTCAGGGAACAGGTGAGTTCCAGTGAAATTGTCCATTTAAAAAAGAATAGTGATAATGATTTTGGGGTCCAGGTGTTGAATTATGTGCCGGTGATGGCGCGTCCTCTTGTTCTGGGGAAACACGATCATCCCACCATCTGGACACCAGTCTATGCCGACATCACAGATCCAAAAATGGCTGATTGGCTGTGGGAGCAGAAGGAGTGCGAGGACCAGAAGGAGAGGGTCCTCGAATTCCGGAGGAACAGGCGATTGTACATGTCCAATTATCAGAGGGACAGAAAATTAATGCACAAACCTAAAAGACATCACGGTCTCCACGACGAGATGCAGGAGTATCAGCTGATGACATCAGTCAGTATGCCGGTGTATGATAGAAGGGAGAATGCGGTAAGTAATGAATTATCAATTCAGTATTGAAGTGGAAACACGAAAAAAAAAAATTATAACCCATTTATTGCCCTCGTAAAATCATTTGTTATATTTCCACTCTCCGATTCGTATTCGTATATTTTTTTACTTTCAGCTAATTTATTTATTGATCTAGAAATTAAATTTTTGGGGCGGGAAAATATTTTTGGGATAGATAATTGAATCGAAAGGGAATACTTCGTTTTTCCACTTTGATTACGGGTGAATTAATAAAAAAAAATGATTGGAGAATTAGGAAAAAAAAAATAATCTAGGAAATCAATGATGCCAGATAGAGGATGAGACTGAAGAATGTGTATGTTTCTCTTGTAAGTCGACGTTTGTCCACAGAACATAACTGAGCAAGTGCTGATCAAGGAGGCGTACTGGGTGTCCCAGACACGAGAGGTTCGGTGTTAATAAACAAAGCAAATGAGATTATTAACGCAGATATGATTTTTACAGTGCATAGAGCTCCCTTGACACCCATTCTCAATTCTTGAATTCATAGATTCAATTTTTTTCGTTCTATTTGTTATTGTTATTGTTTTTTTTGTTTAGGTCTACGTCTGTCTGCTAATTAATTTTTCTTTTAATTAGTTTTTGAACGTTATGCGGAAATAAAATGATCAATTCAAGAATATTTTACCAGTTTTACAACAGGTAATTTTGATTTCGATGGAAAAAATTGAATTCTTGTCTTGATAATTCATTATTTCCCCAATAGCTGGGATTTTTTATTCTTAATGAGCATAATTCCCTCGAGACAACGTGTAGCAATGAACTTAAGGTCCTGCCCGCTGGATTGTCAAGAGAGAATAAAGGGAATGGTATCAGATATGAAATATTTTCTTTGATTAGATGATTTTATTAACATCTAAGGGTACTTATGTATAATCGTAATACAATCCCACTACACGAGAATTGAAATTATGCATTAGTTTATCTTTAGAAGGGGATCCTCACATTTTTTTTCTTCATTTTCTTTCGTAACAAAACGACTGAAAAAAATCTGAAAAATAATTCAATCTTCATTCTATAACGAGAAAGATAATTATTTTTTTTTCTACTTTTTTTCATTGCATCGATGTATGAATAATATGTATGAATAATTTACGCTTTGCTAAATTGTGCTTTGCAGTTGTGCTAAGCAATGAATAATATTGTGTTAAATGGCTCGCCCAGAATCAGCTACTGAATTTTTCAGGTTTTTATCCGCTTTAAAGTGACGATATAACAGTTAAAATATCTAATATAAATTTATAGAATTCTCATTTCCTCTGCTAATGCGGAGAGAAAATGGACATGAATATTTTACTGTTATAGAGATAATTATTGCTATGTTGTTTTAATTTTTGTTATCATTAAAAAATACTCTGCAATGAAGTACTAAAGAACAATAAAAAGGATCTCCTTGATTGATTATTCCGTCGTTGCAATGCGAATAGCTGAAACGACTAGGAAATAGCGTCTGCCAGAAGTGAAAAGTTGATAATTTTAAAGTAGTTGAATTATTAGTTTTAAAATTTGTACAAAGTATAAATTATTCATAATACTCTATGGTATTCTTTAAATCTTTATTTTCATATGCTAGCTGAATCTTTATTTAGATAATTTCTTCGTAATTTATAGTTAATTCAGATAAATCGAGGTAGCTGTGCTTAATAGTTCTATTTTCCGGAATTTTCAATGTCGAATTTTGGTATTCATCATTTGGGGATGTTTCAGACGAGAATTGCTGATTTATTGGGAGTCGCTGGAACCGATGTACCCATTCAGGAGATACAGAAATTAATGTTACCCTATAAGGTATGACTCCTTGCTAATTTATTTTTCAAACAATTGATTATTCCATTTTTTATTGCAGTTGGGCGTGAATGGTTATGCCTTTATTGTCACCAATAACGGCTACATTCTAATTCATCCTGACCTCAGACCAGTTGTGAGTATCAAAAAATAAAATTCCCACTTCTTTCCCAAAGGAGAAATCCAAAGAATTAAATTGAATTGTAATTGAAATATTTTTTTTCAAATCGGAATAGAATTTGAATGTTGATTGATGGATTTTTCAGTTCCAGGGAATATTAAAACCCTCGTATAATGCCGTCGACATGGCAGAAGTCGAGCTCTTGGAACTCGGAGGACCACGTGACTTTGACGCTATGATTCTCGGGGTAATTTATTTCATTTCACAGAAATTATCGAGAAAAACAAGCCGGTCTAATGAACTTCTCTATTACGATCAATTATCCCTGCTTCCAGTTTCGAGAGCGAGTTATCAATCAAGAGAACGGTACCGTGAACCTCAACACGAAATATCATTACGATGATATGGTGAGTCAGTGTTTAATTTTACCTAGACTAGACATAAAATGACAATTACTGAAATATTGCACTGGAATTTTCCTCCAGAGGCAATTGAAAATGACAATAAGTAAATGATTATGAATTTTATCATTGTATGAGGACCGAATGGTTGAATAATTTTTCAGAGAAGAGTTGGTCGGGCCAAGAGAAAATACGATTTCACTGGAATCGATAAAACGCCCTTTACAGTGGTGGTGAGTTTGCCATTGTATGATAACGATAATTATCGTGTTCACGCCACCGAGGAGCTGCACAGAGCCCACGTCAATGGTACATTAATCAATAAGATAGTCAGTAATTTTTTTTTAATCACACCCCTCTCGAATAATTATGGAATTCATCTGGGACAGGTAAAAATGCGACAGACTACTTTGCGGACAGTAACTGGCTGGTGCATCCTGATTGGACATATTGCAAGTGAGTTGATGACTCAATTAATCCCTCGATTAATTAAATTCCCCGAAGAATCTCTCCCTAATTGTGAGACAAGATAGGATTTTAGCTTTCGATTCGTTTGATTCGTGGATTTTTATGTTCAACAGATATCATTATAAGGACGAGCACAGGTTTGAGACGCCCGAAAAATTGTTTTTACATTTTCTGGAGCGTACACGTCTGCCAGGATGGTTCTGGAGTGATAAAAAATTACCCTCCCAACCACCTGAGTTGTCTGTCACGAATTCCGGAGGTAGTGGATCACATTGTGAGTCTCCAACTTCATTGTCTCTCAATTTATATCTGATTCTAGTCTTACCTGGTTATCCGCCTTTCAGCGAGCTCATCATCAGGAAAAGACTCGTTCTACTGTGACCGCTATCTATTCCAAAGTCTGGTCCACGATGCAAAGGTAACCGGGTGGTTTGCAAACATCAACACCACACGCGAGGAGAAAGGGTGAGAAAAACGAAACACCACAGAACACAGCATCACTCGCGTTTGTGTCTCAATAAATAAAAGAAAAAACGTTGACAATGAATGAATGGATTTGGCTGCTCTGTTTATAATCGTTTCACACAAGCCGTGCAGAGTTAGAAAATTAGTCGTCACCTTAGAATTCAAAACTAAATAAAACTTAGGCCGCGAGAATGTGTAATGAATAACTGCACTGCATTGAATCACTCACTGTGTGGGCAGTTTTTTTTTTATTAGTGATTACACCTGTTTCCTTCTTACTAATGTTTAACCACTTTGACGCCATGCAGACCTTTAGCTAGGCTGATGAATCGCCTGCCCAGGTAACGCCTTCACATCGCACCTTAATTTTTTATTCACTGAAAAATCTCACGATTACCCGCCATTTCCACTGGTTTTGATTATTCATTTTTCCTACCTCATCTCCTTATCTCCTACTCATTTCACTTGTCATTTATTCCTCACTCATTCTTCAAACAAATTTTCATTTTACGATGCACATTATTGCACCAAGCTTCTCGATGTCTTCAGCACCGAATATCGGTGGCGGCAATTTTGTTTGCAGATGACTCTGCAATCGCCCTTCATCCCTGAAGAGTGATGAGGGATAACTGTGGCTGCATATTCGATAAACGAGCCGATAAAACTCATTCCCAGACCTCTGAATCTATTTCTGAATTATTCCTTTACTTACGGAATTGATTGGAAATAATTATTTCACAGGAAAGAGTTTCAACATCGGTTTGAGTTGGTTCTCGCTTTTATGGCGACACACAGTGGTCTCACGAGATGGCAGGACCTCGCCCAGGAGGAGACAATGGACCCCCTGTTACCTGATGAGCACTTCGGCAGGATTTATCCCAGAGCGATCGACGAAATTTGGTATAAACGAGCTGTGGAGCAACATTATGTTCAGCCAGACAGCTTTGTCTTCTCAATTCCACCTGATGAGATTGCAGATAATTTGACACTGGTGACAGCCAGTCGGGCGATATTCACCGGTATGAGAATTTGGGAGAGGTCAGGGTGGAGATGATGATCATGGTCGAATGTTTCAGGAGGCAACGGAAAGGGAAAGGCACCTGCTGCAGTTGTCGGCTTTCAATTCAAGCACACAGCCCTTCAATCCATCTTCCAGAATATAACGTTCAACTGCGAAGGGGCATCCAACTGCAGCCATCACTGCAACGACTCCTCACTCGAGTGCTATCTTGTCGACAATAATGCCTTTATTCTCGCTTCGTCGGATGAGTCTGACGCTGGACGATTTTTCGGTGAGGTCAGGGGTCCTGTACTCATGAGCATGGTGAGCGAGGGCATCTACGAGAAAATCACAATCTTCGATTATCAGGGGGTGTGCTTCATGTCTCGTCAGACCGCAAATGATGGAAGCATTCTTCTCACTCCTTGGATTACCCTGAAGAGAACTCTCTCCTGGTTATTTGCCCAGGTGAGGGTCCACTGGATCGTAGCCAATTGTCCGTTTTACCCCAATGCCCCTTTGAAAACAATTTTTTTTTCTTTTTTTTTTATATTAATACGGTATTGTCGTTCGACGTTGCAATTGGTAATTTCAGGTCGTTTACACATGGGCGAAATTCGGTCTCTGGGAAACGGATTACGCCTTCGCTCAGGAGTACGACCACGATGAGCACCTGGAGAATGGTGACACGTTGCCACCGGAGGGCAGTAAGCCCCCGGCTTTTGATCCTCGGGTGGTCATCAACCGAACAAAACCGACTCCCTGCGACCAAGAAGTCGATCTCTACCTTCTTCGAAATACCTCGTCCCAGGTGTACGACGTGTCCTTCAACTCCAGCAAGGGCTGTGACAGGCCCTACGTCGTCCAGCCCGTTGATTTCAGTAACATGTTACTCGTCGTCGTTTACGTGGATTGTCCTGGCACTGCTGACTTCAAGATCACTGTTATTCCTGAAGAGATAAATTATCCAAATGCCTCCCTGGCCTGTCAGAAGGCTAGTGACAGCCTCAAGAGGAGGCGCCCCAGCTCCTGCATCAGGAGTCATCCCAGAGAGAGTGAAATTAAGGACAGATGTGGCAGGGCCACCAGTGTCCAACTTAATTCAATCCTTTTTCTACTAATTGCTCTGTCCACTCTCATGGCAATTCGTTATTAATTTCTCCATTGGAGTTGGTAGGCGGTAATTGCATCAACGACTGATAATACATTACGATATGTTCAGAGCTGATGTCAAAATTATTGATGATTGTTTTGGGAATGGTGCAATTTTCCTGCACAGTGCATGTGTACTAGTATTAAGAACGAAAATTCACGGCGAAAAAAAAATTCATGAAAAACCCCACGATTTCTTCATGATCAAAAAAATGAAAATTAAATAAAATCAATAGAAAGTCTAATGGAATTGTTTACCGAATTCGCTGGATTTTTCTATGAATTTTTCGTACGTGTTAATTAATCGTGCCGATAATTTTGAAATTTGTCATTAATGTTCAATTTTGAAGTTTGAAAATGAAATTCGAGGCAGCCCTGAATACATCAGAAACCTGAAATAATCGAATATATGAAAATAATGGACCACTTGTGCATGAGAGATTTAATTACCGGAGTAATGTACAGGATTTAAAATCTGATATCGATAGATGAATTCCCCATAATCTTCAACCATTTGTACATTCATTATCTGTACGTTATTTAATTTAGCGACCAGCTAGATTCAAATCTTA
Organism: Fopius arisanus; assembly: GCF_000806365.1. NCBI lineage: Eukaryota > Metazoa > Arthropoda > Insecta > Hymenoptera > Braconidae > Fopius > Fopius arisanus. The sequence continues at coordinate 602,692 of NW_011887794.1, read as the reverse complement.
GATAGAATTTTATAGAAATTGAGAGACTAAAATTAAAATTACGTTCTCACGTTCACAATTCCGCTTTGTAAATTCATCTGTTCAACATCCACTATATCGAGTAAAATTAATTAACATTAATTTTGTAAATTGATGTAATATAATAATGGGATGATGAAGTGTAAAGATTGTGTGCCTTTCGTTGAATTGTACGGCACGCGGTTATAAACTTAAATCTTGTTGTATGTTTTTCAAATAAATTATGGAATCCTACTGTTCCAAACTGGTTCGATTGATTTTCCCAATGGATTAAAGTTCATGTCAACGTTTCAAACAATATTTGTTCACTGTGGAAACCACGTGGTCTCTTCTCACACAACCGCATTGTCCCCACCTTGACTACTCGAAACCCTATAATCGACGAATGACTAACACCCAGCCATTGCTCTTTGTTTGCTCTGAGAACAACCTGTAACTCGGGTTTGTTCCAATTTCTTCAATTGTATTCCCAATCTCTTCGCCTGAGACTCCTCACGACTAAAATCCAGACGCCAGGATGAATACTCTGGTGACTATCTTCTTACTCCTGGTGCCTTGTCTCAGTATTAATCTCGAAGAGCTAATGCTACAAGAATGGAAAACCTTCAAGGTAGAAAAGATTTCTTATCTATTGTATAAGTTTTTACGTCTTCTTGGTGTTGATAATATATTCAAATGAGCCAGTACGTGCTTTCACAGTCGTTGAACATCGTGCATTAATTTTTTTGCTTGATTCTCTTCTCAGGTATTAATTATCTTGTGTTTTTTATGGATTGTATTTACAATTATTATAGCTTCAGCACTCAAAGAACTACACAACCAAAACCGAGGAGAAGTACCACATGAAAGTCTGGATAGATAATAGACTTTTCATTGCTCAACACAATTCGAAGTATGCGAGGGGAAAAGCTTCTTTCACGGTTGCCCTCAACGGATTCGCTGATAGGGTTTGTATATTATTTGGTGTGAATATTGCTCTCCATACCGCAGAATTTTCAGTACGACTTATTATGATTATGGTGACAATGAATTCTCATACCTGCGATAGCGCAATTTGACTGGAATTATTTTGTAGCAATTTTCTATTGGATTCCAGAATAGAGCGGATGTCCACAAAATGAGAACTGGCTTCAAGAAATTTCCAGAAAAGAATTTAACTGGTTTTGAACGCGGGGCATCGTTCATTATACCAGCAAATGTGATTTTTCCTGATTTTGTGGATTGGGTGCCTGAAGGTGCAGTGACCCCTGTGAAAGATCAGGGTGAATGCGGGTCCTGTTGGGCGTTTTCCGCGGTGAGGAAATTGAAATGAATTGATAAGCCCAAAATTTGTTAGGAAATTTCATTGAATTATTATTGGAATTCATTGGAGTGTCGATGGAAGACAAAGATGAATAGTCAATTAATTACAGACTGGCAGTCTCGAAGGTCAGCATTATCGGAAGTCAGGTAAATTGGTCTCCCTCAGCGAGCAGAACCTCGTGGATTGCGCCAACTGGTGGTACCTGAATTTTGGGTGTAACGGGGGTGAAGTAATTCATGCTTTTCGATATGTCAAAAAATATGGAATCGATACTGAGTCGAGTTATCCATATGAAGCGAAAACTCACAAGTGTGACTTCAAGAAAGACAAAATCGGCACCACTGAAGCTTCTTGGGTAAATATCCACAAAGGCAATGAAGAGGACCTGAAAGCAGCTGTAGCTACCATGGGACCAGTCTCTGTGGCTATCGATGCCTCATTACGTTCATTCCAATATTACAGTGACGGTAAAAAATAATTTTCTATCAGAAAACGATGAAATTCAAATGCCATGTCTGTCTCATTTTTTATCGCGACTATTTTTTATTTTAATCAGGAGTTTATGAAGATCCTGAATGCTCACACCGGCTGAACCATGCGGTGCTGATAGTGGGATATGGAAATGAGGGTGGGAAGGACTATTGGCTCGTCAAAAATAGCTGGGGCACATCCTGGGG
>NW_011887794.1:595859-600235 GCF_000806365.1 Fopius arisanus | reverse complement strand
AAAAAAATGCAATACACATAATCAATTGTTATTTGGGACGAATGCCAATGGATTAACGGACAATAAATAAAGCGAGATCAACGGTATTTCGAATTGTCGAGGTGTTGGTTATGAATGCGATTGGGCGGGGGTTGGGAATGTCGAATCACTGACATTTTGTCCGATGTGAAAGTGAACGGGTTGGAAGACGATAAAGACCAGATGATTAAAACGATGAACCGGTTGAATTCTGATAGGATATTCAACCACAGTCTGGCTTCGGCTCTCAACAGGTGAGCATTGTTCATAATAATCTACCCCCTTATCCCCCAATCAACCCATTAGATAATAATAAATTGTTATTGCCACAGCTGGACGTAACGAGAGATATTTGGGACAAAAAATTTTCCTAAACACTTGTATTTATTTTGTGACAGATACTGTGAGGACGTGTTGACTCAAACGTGTAACATCTGTCAGAATGTTTTTTAAGGAAAACATCTGTCATTATTATGTTTAATGTATTTTTATTTTTATTTTTTATGTTCAATTGGATTATTTGTCTCAGCGAAATTTATCTCCTGTCGGTTTGCAATTTTCATAGCTCTGGGCGTATCAGCTTCTTTGATAAGAGTTTTTTTTAGATTGATTGCATCGGTTATCTGTTGCAATTGCGAGTGGAATGTAAAGCCCTTTCTCGAGTAAAATCCTCGCCTTTAGTTGAAGCGTGAAGTGTACCTGGAGATTACGAATGTGAAAGTATTGGAAAGGAGATCCAAGTGTTGAAACCTCAGCTTTCATGTTACAATGGTCTTTCGACAATAGGAGAAGAATAAAATTTCATCTGAAAAATTTTCGTTCTTAAAAATGAAAGGGAAATTGAAATTTTTGTTTCAGGAGAATTTTATCACTTCGACTGCACTCTCCCCCTTCCCCGAGAAAATTAATTTCTGATGATTTGAGAATTCACTTCATAAAGAAATCCCAGAAGAATACCAGAATTCTTCAGATCAATTTTTCACAGTTGAAGGAAAGATGAATATCGAACCGATTCGTGCTCAGTTGAAAAAATACAATCAGGATCACCTCCTGGCCTTCTGGGAGGAGCTCACACCCGTGGAGCAGAAAGATCTGACGGAGGACATTTTCAACGTCGACCTAGTGGAGACGAACTCGTATTTCTCTAGAGCAAATGACTCCTCAAAGAACAACAATAAAATCCTGGACGATGAGATAAAGCCGATAGACAGCGAGAGATGTGGAGTCCTGGACACCTGCTCCGAGAAGCAGCTGATGGCCTACGAGGAGAGAGGACTGAGAGAAATTGCTGATGGAAAGGCTGCAGTGGTTCTGATGGCTGGAGGCCAGGGTACTCGTCTCGGCGTAACGTACCCCAAAGGGATGTACGACGTGGGGCTACCTTCGAGGAAAACTCTCTTCCAACTCCAGGCTGAGAGAATCAGAAGACTCGAGACACTAGCTGAAGAGAAATGTGGGAGAAAGGGATCTATTCCCTGGTGAGAATTATTCATCTTTCATTCGTATTTTTTTATGATTCATTCTGATTTTTATAGGTATATTCTCACGAGTGAGGCGACAGACAGAACGACCAACGAATTCCTTAAACGTCACGATTACTTCGGCCTAAAGGAAGAAAACGTCAAAACCTTCAAGCAGTGCATGATCCCGTGCTACGATTTCAATGGTAAAATTTTGTTGGATGATAAACATAAAATCTCGAGGGCTCCTGATGGCAACGGGGGCCTCTACAGGGCCCTCCAGCAATCCGGCATCCTCAATGACATGAGGAACAGAGGTATCCGAAGTGTTCATGCTCACTCTGTCGACAATATCCTCATCAAAGTCGCTGATCCTTATTTCATTGGGTATTGCCTTGAGAATGAAGCTGATTGTGGAGTTTTAGTAGTGGAGAAGACTGAACCCACTGAAGCTATTGGTGTTGTGTGCCAGGTAATGCTGAACAATTGATAATAAAAATTTTGGGTTAATGAATCAGAATTTTTGCCACACAACTTCAGGTGGACGGACACTACAGAGTCGTGGAATACAGTGAAATCTCGAAAGAGACGTCAGAACTCCGTCGTCCTGACGGGAGGCTCCTCTTCAGCGCTGGAAATGTCTGCAACCACTACTTCACCGTCGAATTTCTTACTGACGTCTCTGAAAATCACGAGAGAGACCTGGAGCTCCACCTGGCCAAGAAGAAGATCCCCTTCGTCGACAAAAAAGGGGAGAGACAGGTGCCTACGTCCCCTAATGGGATTAAAGTCGAGAAATTCGTGTTCGATGTTTTTAAGTACTCGAGGAATTTTGCTGCCTGGGTAGTGCCCAGGGACAGCCACTTCAGTCCCCTCAAGAATTCGGATTCTGCGGGGCAGGACTGTCCGATCACTGCCAAGAGGGACGTCTTGGCTCTGCATAAAAATTGGCTGCTGAAGGCTGGGGTGAAATCTGTGGTGGGAGAGGTGGAGGTGTCACCTTTGAGGTCCTACATGGGGGAAAATCTGGATAATGTTAATGATGTCATCCAGGGGCCTATAATTTTGGAGTGAAACTCCTCGAGATATTTCTATAACAATATTTCAGAGAAAGAAAAAAGAGCAGTTATCCCAGGAAATTTTTATACAAATTTTTCGAGTAGTTTTAAAAATTATTTTGGTAGAAATTCTTGACTTTTTAAATTAATTGTTGAATATTATTAATCGTGGTACATTCCGGGCACTTTTTACCCCCCCCGGTTTGTTCAATTTTTCCAAAAAAAAATCCCAATGACAATTACGTAATCGAAGGCATTGTCCCCTCAAATTTTTAATTGTGACATGACAAAAAGTCAGAATAGATGTTCTTCTCGATGAAAGAGGGAATAATAATTTGTCATTTTAACAGAATAAAGGAGAAATAATAAAAGTTGTGATGTTCACGAGCCAGTAGGTGCTTTTAGTTCGTATTTCCCGCTGGTGCCACCGATATCCAGGAGCTCGTCCACCAGATCCTTGGGATTGACTTTCCTAGAGATGAGGAGCGTCCTCTGGTCTTTCCCCCCACGACTGTGGGACTTCAGACCGCAAGTTCTCGCTATTTGATGCATCAGTGCTCTCTCCTCATTATCAAAATCCGAAAAAACCAGGTCATGTGTCGCCCCATCATTGATATATTGCTGCAAAGTTTCTTTGAATTTCGTCTTGAAGTGGACTCTGTTGCTCTGATTCAAGGTCACACCAAATCCTCGTCTGGATATTTTCCTAGGTACTTCAATGGGCTCAGTGATTCCTTGCTGAGATTTACCGAGTCCCCCTCCAGCCCAGCCCATGAGCTTCATCAATTTGGCACCAACATTGTCCTGTCCAAGGCACTCTTTCTGGGGTTCGTCAGGTTTTCTCTCCCCATTCAGCTTCTCATTGAAATTTGTATTGGAATTCAGTCCCTCCCTCCACTGCTCCTTCACCTCTATCAGGTAATAATACTTTCGAAGAACTTCCAGACCTTTTTCTGCAGCTTTCATCCTGGCTGCCTTCTTCGTATTTCCCTCACCTTCCACCAGCCTTTTTCCTGAGATCGATAAATTACATCGATTGATGCTGCAAGAGCAATTTATTTTAATTATAAGAAATAATTCAATGATTTAAATTGAATAGTCTGAAAATAATTACTTCACGTCTTTCGAATCAATTTCGTACTTCCACTCGGCTTTTTCTCCACTGACAGCTGTGGAGGAATCGATTATTCCCTGGGCAGATGTATTGGGGTATTGAATTAAAACTAAACTCCCGAAGGGCTGCTCGTGGTCCAGCCTCGCTCTTTTGCTGGGCCTTTTTTCAGGCTCTTCTGCCTCTGGGGACCGGGAGCTGGAGGCCCCAGTGGCTGGCGAGTGCTGGGCATTTCTGAGTCCTTTTAAGTGACAAATAATTAAACTCAAATTGAGTGAATATCATTCTCGCATATTTCTACTCACAATTTCTCGATGTACCTTTGACTTTTGAGCTAGCAGCATCTGATGCTTTCACAAAAGTCCTCTGCAGTTTCGTTTGCTGTCTCGCCCTGTAATCCTTGGCAACATCTTCAGATAATTCTGCTATTAAATCCATAGTTTCCTTTGGATATCTGTAGATCAATTGTATTTTTTATACTGCAACCTTGAATTTTTTGCAAATGGCATTGGGTTTGAGTAAAATTAAATCCGGGTTACCTGCATCCAAGAAGTTCGACATTCGTGAAAACCTGGGCGAGACACACGAGCTCATCCTCAGGAAATCTGTCTTTGTGGGCCTCGAGAAAATTTCTTCTCAACTCCCAGTGCTCGTCGCACTCGTGTTCGACCCTGTGCTTTTCCACGTCCCAATCGGTATTGATAGACATTTTAATTTTCTTTAAAAAAA
>NW_011887794.1:589006-595849 GCF_000806365.1 Fopius arisanus | reverse complement strand
AAAAAAAAATCCCAATGACAATTACGTAATCGAAGGCATTGTCCCCTCAAATTTTTAATTGTGACATGACAAAAAGTCAGAATAGATGTTCTTCTCGATGAAAGAGGGAATAATAATTTGTCATTTTAACAGAATAAAGGAGAAATAATAAAAGTTGTGATGTTCACGAGCCAGTAGGTGCTTTTAGTTCGTATTTCCCGCTGGTGCCACCGATATCCAGGAGCTCGTCCACCAGATCCTTGGGATTGACTTTCCTAGAGATGAGGAGCGTCCTCTGGTCTTTCCCCCCACGACTGTGGGACTTCAGACCGCAAGTTCTCGCTATTTGATGCATCAGTGCTCTCTCCTCATTATCAAAATCCGAAAAAACCAGGTCATGTGTCGCCCCATCATTGATATATTGCTGCAAAGTTTCTTTGAATTTCGTCTTGAAGTGGACTCTGTTGCTCTGATTCAAGGTCACACCAAATCCTCGTCTGGATATTTTCCTAGGTACTTCAATGGGCTCAGTGATTCCTTGCTGAGATTTACCGAGTCCCCCTCCAGCCCAGCCCATGAGCTTCATCAATTTGGCACCAACATTGTCCTGTCCAAGGCACTCTTTCTGGGGTTCGTCAGGTTTTCTCTCCCCATTCAGCTTCTCATTGAAATTTGTATTGGAATTCAGTCCCTCCCTCCACTGCTCCTTCACCTCTATCAGGTAATAATACTTTCGAAGAACTTCCAGACCTTTTTCTGCAGCTTTCATCCTGGCTGCCTTCTTCGTATTTCCCTCACCTTCCACCAGCCTTTTTCCTGAGATCGATAAATTACATCGATTGATGCTGCAAGAGCAATTTATTTTAATTATAAGAAATAATTCAATGATTTAAATTGAATAGTCTGAAAATAATTACTTCACGTCTTTCGAATCAATTTCGTACTTCCACTCGGCTTTTTCTCCACTGACAGCTGTGGAGGAATCGATTATTCCCTGGGCAGATGTATTGGGGTATTGAATTAAAACTAAACTCCCGAAGGGCTGCTCGTGGTCCAGCCTCGCTCTTTTGCTGGGCCTTTTTTCAGGCTCTTCTGCCTCTGGGGACCGGGAGCTGGAGGCCCCAGTGGCTGGCGAGTGCTGGGCATTTCTGAGTCCTTTTAAGTGACAAATAATTAAACTCAAATTGAGTGAATATCATTCTCGCATATTTCTACTCACAATTTCTCGATGTACCTTTGACTTTTGAGCTAGCAGCATCTGATGCTTTCACAAAAGTCCTCTGCAGTTTCGTTTTCTGTCTCGCCCTGTAATCCTTGGCAACATCTTCAGATAATTCTGCTATTAAATCCATAGTCTCCTTTGGATATCTGTAGATTAATTGTATTTTTTATACTGCATCTTTGAATTTTTTGCAAATGGCATTGGGTTTGAGTAAAATTAAATCCGGGTTACCTGCATCCAAGTAGTTCGACATTCGTGAAAACCTGGGCCAGACACACGAGCTCATCCTCAGGAAATCTGTCTTTGTGGGCCTCGAGAAAATTTCTTCTCAACTCCCAGTGCTCGTCGCACTCGTGTTCGACCCTGTGCTTTTCCACGTCCCAATCGGTATTGATAGACATTTTAATTTTCTTTAAAAAAATGAAATGAAATCAACAAAAATCCCCCAAACACCAACGCCAGGTTATGTGTGGTTAGGATCACTCAAGCCTCAGGTTAATCCTCGAAAAAAATAACCAAAATTCACTCCTTCATCAACTCCACCTTGAATTCTTTTTTTATCCACCAGATAAATAAATAATTGCTGAATTAGCTACAGCTTGTCATAAACTTTCAATGTTTTACCCAATTTTTCTCTTGCGAAAGCTTCAGAAGAGATGAAAATACACCAAAAGGAGAGGGGTGACAAAAAAAAAATGGCGTTTCTTATCTGGATGATCTCAATGACAAAAAAACATTAATCTTCACTCTTCCGTTATTTTTTTTGCCACAACAATAAATATTATTGCTAGTGATCAAGCTGAAATAACCACCGGTTTTTTCTTCTCGAATTCTTTCATCATCTGTGAAGATCTCACATTAGCAGCTGTTGCAATTGTTCTCTAGCGGGTAAAGTTTTCATCATCTCTATTTTATCTAGAATTCTCTGTTGTTCACCTGACAGGTGAAATCACCTGGAGGAAAAAATTGTGACAGAGAAATCGCAGGCATGACAGTTAGTAAATTATTTCTTCGGTGATTCATCGGATTCTTAGAGACACGTGGCGGGTGAAGTAATCACTGACAGTTCGAGAACGAAGTGAGTCTCCACATGCTGTAAAATATGAGATATTGAAATTTTTATTAACAAAATTTGTTGTTGCAGTCATGGTTATGAATGATCAATTCACTCTGGAGAAGGCGAAGGCTGTCATCGAGGCAGGAAGGCGAAATCCTCGTGTCAGATATTCCCTTGTAATTTTGGAGCAGTGTCTCGACAGGTGAATTATTTTTCATAAATTATTGAGAGGCACAGGACTACTGTCAATTAATTCGTTTATTCCTGTCTTCAGGTACAACTGCGACGAGATATTCTTGAGCTTCAACGGAGGCAAGGACTGCACAGCTGTTCTCCATCTTCTTGCATCAGTTTTTCTTTCACGAGGGATTCAATTACTCACGTGTCTTTATGTCACAGGAGATCCATTTCCCGAGGTAAAAAAATCCAAATAAAAAGAATATTCTGTGAAATGAAAAATATCACGAGAGAATCTTCACACAAAACCCTCGACAGGTGGACGCGTTCGTGGAGAAAGCCTCGGAGTACTACAACCTGAAAGTAATCAGGATGAAGAAGCCAGTGATATCCGCACTGGGTATTTATTTAAATGAGAATAAAAACTTGAAAGCTGGCATTCTGGGAGTGAGAAGGGGTGACCCTGGCTCGGAGAATCTCCAGGCATTCGAGCCAACGGACACTGACTGGCCCGAGCTCATGAGAATTCACCCCATCCTCGACTGGAGCTATCGAGACGTCTGGGAATTTATTCTGGAGCACAAGGTGCCCTACTGCTCTCTCTATGACAGGGGATACACCAGTCTGGGTGAGAGGACGAAGACTTTTCCCAATCCTCTCCTCCAATTGCCTGATTCACCCACTTGCTATCGCCCTGCCTACACTCTCCTAGATGACTCCACCGAGAGAGATGGGAGAGGATAACGACTGTTTTTTTTATTTTAGTCGATTGATAAAACGGGGGGAATTCAAATAGAAAATTCAATTTTTCAATTATTCAATGGCGTATTGACGTTTATGTTATTGTGATTTATTGCTAATTTATTTTGTCACCTCCATTGCGTGAATTTTGAAGTAATAATTAGAGAAAGAATTAAAAGATAGAATAAATGGAGTAATTACTCTTCTGACTCTCTACTTTGAATGATTGATTCTACGAAATTTATGAAGGGACTAGTCTCATACTCCGGCCACGACTTGAAAATCTTGAATAAATGGAGCAGTTCTTCGGAATTCAGTTCGTTGAATGTGGAGTATATATCGTAGTCCTCTCGGATCAGCCGAGGGCCACAGCCTGGAATCCATTTCCTAGAGAGATTCAAGAGAGAAAAATCTGTACTGAAAATTTTAATGTCTACAATTGTCAAATAAAATTGAAAGTTTAGGTAATAAACATTTTTAAGGGGAAAAAAAAAAGTTTTCACTCACTCGAATAATGGGATGATCCTGGTATTTTGTTTTCTCATGTGAATTGCCAGGAAGTAGTAAAAAATTATGGCGTCCTGATGGTTGAAGTTTTCAGAGAAGAAATCCTCTTTTGTCTCGATCTTCACGACATCCATGATTTCGCTGTCTCTCTTGTAATACTCGACATATCGTTTCCTCCAGTGATTCTCTGGCTCCCAGGGGAAGAAGGCCTTCCTGGGGAGAGTTCCCAATTTTTTGAAATCAAAAAATGTCCTGAGGAGGACGTTCTTCGCTCTGTGAAAGTGTTTCAACTTGGGATCATCGATGAATGCCTAAAACCGAGGGGAAAAATTCATGTGGATTCGAATAAATAATCGATAAACGGATATAAAAATCACCAAGGAAATTGAAGGAGGGACTGCGACGTAGAGGACAGCCCTCCCGTAGTCAGACAGGAATTGATTGATGAGCATCCATTTGAGGGAATAGAGAAACGAAATATTGGCGACAGACCCAACGACGGTGAGGGAAGGAGATTCACTCCAGCCCTTCTTTCTCATCCCCTGGAATATCTTGTCCATGTTCTTGGTGTTGAGTTTTCCATCCTGGAATGCAGTCTTCGCCAATGTCGCCAAGTTGTAGTGTCTGACCTGCAGACGTCCTGGGTACACACCCTCCAGGGGGTGAAGCCACTGCATAAATTCCGTGAATTTCTCGAATGCGTGAACCACGGAAACCCCAGACTCCAGGAGCTCCCGGGTTATCAGACCAAGGCCAGGGTTCATCTCAGCTACGAATGTGTTCTCTTTGGGGATTTGATCGATAACGAGGGACGAGAATTCCTTGGAGACATCCCTGTCCAGGAGGTGAAGAGTTGTGAAATTTCTAGTTCTTCTCATCACGTCGAAGGGAAGGTCCTGGGGATTTGCTATCGACCCGTCCCAGAGTGCGAATTCCGAGGGAAAATCCTTCGGAATTTGAGGGTTTTTTTTCTGTTTGGGTGCATTTTCCGAGGTCGATCGAGAAGGTTGACGACTCGAGGAGAGGACGATCCGATTTTCAAGAGAAAAACAACGACGAAGCATCTGGAAAATAATTCCAGGAGTTGAATAAAAAAAAATTGCCCTTTTTTTAACGCTGGAGCGTTGGCGATTGTTTACACATAATGCACCCACGTGTCCACCCCTTGCAGGTACTCCAGCTGTCGATCAGCTGACCTGCCAGTGTCTTTTTTATCGACAGAGTCTATCCTCGTGACGTGTGTGACAATTTCCTTCTCTGATATTGAGAATAATTAAAAGAAAAAATGGACTAATGATTGATTCCCTGATTAATTAATTTATTCATCAGTAAAGAACTCAAATAATGGCTCACTGTCAGCCCTTGATAACTCGCCTGATGGCCTCAACGGTGAGTGCAGTGGTTCAGGCTGGAAAAATAATTCGGGATGTGATGAACAAAGGCGAGCTGAATATAGTGGAAAAAGGTAAAAATGATCTGCAGACAGAGGCAGACAGGTCAGCCCAGAATTGCATCATTGAGTCCCTCAGCAGGCAGTTTCCAGGAGTGACAATAATCGGTGAGGAGGGCACCTCCAGGTGTGAAGTTCCACCTCACTGGATTGTCACGGATATGGACCAGGAAATCCTGAATGTCAAACTGCCAGAACACCTGGAGAACATCGCCCCCAAGGACATTTCTGTCTGGGTCGATCCTTTGGACGGTAAAATTTTGATTTTTCCGATTTTTATTCAAATTCATAATGGAAATTATTCTTCAGGGACTTCTGAGTTCACCCAGGGCCTCCTGGACCACGTGACAGTCCTCGTTGGAGTGGCAGTGGGAGAAAAAGCTGTTGGAGGAGTCATTCATCAGCCTTACTCGAAAAATCCGAAGACATCGTCTCTGGGGAGGACATTGTGGGGCATCGAAGGGGTCGGAGTGGGTGGATTTAATCCCCTGTCACCTCCACAGGACAGGAGAATCATAACAACCACTCGGTAAGCATCTGGAGAATTCATTTGAACCATTTTTGTAATTATGGAATAATAATAATATTATTATTAGCACCTGCTTCTGGAATTTCAGATCACATTCCAATAAAACTGTTCAGGCAGCTCTGGACGCAATGTGTCCTGACGAAATTCTCCGGGTTGGAGGTGCTGGCCACAAAGTGGTACTCCTGCTCGAGGGGAAGGCCCACGCATACGTTTTTGCTAGTCCTGGCTGCAAAAAATGGGACACCTGCGCACCTGAGGCCATTCTCAGAGCTGCAGGTGGAAATCTCACTGATTTGCACGGGAACTTATATCCTTATGACTCCAATGCCCCCCATCCAAATGCAAAAGGTGTCCTGGCAACAGCTCCAGGGGAGAATCACGCGTTTTACATTAGTAAAATTCCTGACTCGGTGAAACAAGAGCTTTAGTGGAACAATTTTGAATAAAATCATTTATCTTCTGAATAAAATTGAAATATTTGTTTTTTATTCTCGGGTTACTGAGGCAATTGAATAAATTCTGAGATTTTCAATAGATCTTGCGCATTCTTACGTACTGAAAAATTCACGTGAGTATTCGCTCGATGATTTGTGGGAAATTATACAAATTTCATAGATGATATAATTTTTTAATTACTTAGAAAATAAATATATAGACTCAAGTGGCTTTCGGTTTTGCTGACTTGATTTTTTTCAATTTTTTTAGTCCGTTTATGTTGGATTTCAGGAGATTCCAATACGCTTGCTGGAATTTGTTTACATCCTTGGAATGTATCTGGAAAAGAGAAAATTCAATTAATTACCTGTATAACCCTTAATGATTCCCACTGGAGCAATCAATTAATTCCTTACAACAGTAGAAATTTTTTTGGAACGTAACGTCGCCCTGACGAGACAGAGGAACTCATAAGGTTTAGGTAGAGGTTGTTTTCCTTCCCTGGGCACCGGCCTATTGTGTCCATTGACTTAAAAAAAAGTTAATTAAAATTAATAATGTAGAATAAACTCGGAGAAGTATTTTAATAACAAATCCTTACATCTTTTGATTGTTAAAACGACGGAGCCTGACAGACGTGACTTGTCAAAGAGTCTTGTGAGTTCACTGAGAAACTAGACAATAAAAATCGAATGTAATTAATGAGCAGACAAGGAATTTCACGCATTTTAATAGCTCAGGAGTTC
>NW_011887794.1:422674-587266 GCF_000806365.1 Fopius arisanus | reverse complement strand
ATTTCACCAAATCTGGTTTCCCCCTTCCGTACGTTCAACAGTCGATTAAATTCCAGTTAAACAAATAAAAAATAAAGAGCATTCATAGCGCAGAGAATAAAATGCACCCCGTCGACTGGTCCCTTTGACAGGGGGACTACTAGGCGGCGGCGCTAGTTAAAATAAAAATAAAAATCCAAATAATGGTCCAAGGCATCCACGTCAGAATATCCAGGAACAATGAGTGCCTATTTGAAAAATCGAGTGGAGAGGCACCCAGGAACCTCAAGTCCTTGACGAATGACTTGAAAGAGATGCAGAAAAATGTCAATGACATCCTGACGATTCTCGTGGAATCTGGGAAAGGTGAATGTACTGTGGACATGATGGAACTCTAAAAATGGAGCGCGATTGATGTTCGTTTTATGAATAATCGAGATGATGCTAATGAGGGGATTTTTCAGGTCATGAAGCTGAGAGTGAAGAAGAGGATGATGATGATGAGGACCTGGAAGGGTTTAACCCCAAAAAATGTAGATTGGGAGAATGAACGGTGGAGTTGAGCACCAGAACGAGAATACGCAGACGCGGACCGGTTTCATGGATTAATAAAAGTCATTTATGTTCTGTACTGTATTCGTTTATGTGAAATAAAACATTCTGGGGTATTTGGAATATTCCGTGGCATCTGCTGGGGACAATTGTTTTATGTGATTCTTAGACGAGACTTAGAAACTTTATGATCTCTTGGTTGTGGTAATTGCTCGGGTAATAAAGTCATAAATGACGTAGATGAAGTGAGAACAGCTGGTTATAGCAATATTCACGATTTTTAAGCCGAGGGTGAAGTACTTGTTGTCAACAATTTGTGAGTATTCATTTATCACTCATTCCAGGGGTTTAACATTGCCATAACCTAAAATAAAATAAAAATTATGGGAAAATTCTGTGGGTTAATGTCATATAATAAATAGTAATAGTTTTTAATGGGAAATTTTTAATAATAAATGAATACCTTCCACAGAAAAAATGTCAACTGCCCTGTCGAATCAAGCTCAGCTCCGCTACATGGTGGAATGGTTCACGGAATGGTCAGAGATGCAGAGAGGTGATTTTATGAGTGTCCTGATCGCTTGCTGCGGTCCCAGGGACCTGGTGAACGGTCTTGTACCCACGATTGAGGCCCTGAACTGCAACGACGAGCCATCAAGACCGACGAGCCTCTTCCAGTGTCGAGTTAAATTATTCAAAGAGTGGAGCCAGAATTGGTCACAGCAGGATAAGGAGTCCCTCCTGACCTCCATCAAGAACATCGATCCAAAATTCGCTGAGAAATATGAGCGAAAGCTCATCGATGGTCACGATCACGAGGATGAGCCAGAGAATGGCTTTCCAGACTGTCCCTCGCCTGTCAAAACCTCCGAGGAGTCATGATCTGGCTCCACAATAACTCCACACTAGACTAGTTTTTTTTTTCATCGTAGGGAAATTCAATAACTCCAATCCGAGAAAATGATTTTTCTCTATTTTTGTATCCAGAGCTGCTAGTCTGCTTTATTATCGAACTCAATTGAACATTCCATCAATGACATTCCATTGTGTAAATAATTTATTATCAGACGATTACACGCATCGAAAATTTTGTTCTCGTAGAAATTTTTAGTATTATATTCATTCTTTATGAGTATGCTATGGGTATCTGACTGTGCAGCTTCATCGTTATATTTTTACAAATTCGTCGGCTAATCTAGACACAAGAGAATAATTAAATCTAATTCTCATAAATATATAATATATTTTATACGAACATATCACGTTGTGTTTACATATCACAGTTTACATTTCCGCCTCTTAGTGCGAATGAAATATCAAAATGCATCATTTTGACGAGGAAAAATTGGCAGTTGTCGTAATAAACGATCAAATTATTCCTAAAAGGTGTTCTGTAAAATTAATTAAAAAGAAAAAGGATAACGACTTAGCCCACCGACTTACTTCCTAGCCTGCTGAAGCCACTTGTTGCAGATGGACTTGATGGCAGTCTGGCCAAGCCTGTCAGCCTCCCTGAGGATCTTCCTGATGTCCTGACCCCTCGAGTGCTTAACCGCCAACAGATAGGCAGCCTTGAGCTGCTTGCTCTCAATATATGAGTCAATCTTCATCTCCACGTCATTAATAATCCTGATCAGGTTGTCAATCTGATCTTTAGGACTGGGAGAGGCCTCAGCCTTGAACTTGTCAAGCAGTAGTTTGACACAATGTGCAAGGACCCTGTCAGAAATCACCTGAGAATTCGGTGCCCCTGAGCTCCTGCAGCACTTTATCAACTGCTCGATGGAGCCTACTCTCTTGTCCAACGCCAGAATGTGCCCAACGAGGGAGTAAACCTTCTGCGGTGACAGGTAATAATCCTGCATTATTCTGAATGCAAATCCAAAGCCCTCCTCGACGTCCCTCCCACACAGAATTGCCAAAACAGCGAGATGAGTCCTCTCCTTCTGATTACCAAATAATGTGGGAACAGATCTTGGCTGGAGTCCTTCAGACTCCATGTATGAGAGTTTACTCAAGTAATCGTTGACATTTCTCCCCTCCCTCTCGCAATTCCCCAGGAACTTGGCGACCTCCATCTGCCTGGAGATGGTATTGACATGTTTATCGATCTCACTGGGCTCCATCTCCATGGTCAAGCTCCCCTGACCACTGGCACTCGACGACACACTCTTCCTTCTCCTCCCGAAGCTCTCCACTTGGAGTTCAGCCTCCAGGTGCCTCTGGGCCTCCACCAGGTAATGCGTCCTGGTGCAGAGATCAGAGTACATCGAGGCATCAGTCACATAAAATTTGATGCAGGTCATCGCTGCACGCACATAATCCCTCATGAATAATTGCAATTGATAGAGAGTATTCATGAGCTGCTTCCGCTCCAGGTAAAGACACGTGGCAATCAGGTACTTCTTCCAGGTCATGAGAGTTGGATCCTTCGCCGTCATGGTGTCACACAGCTTTCCGAGTTTTCCAATTTTAAGACATCCGATGATAGCCACGTTGAAGAAAACCTCTGGGTCCACATCATTCTCGAGGGCGTACGCCAGACACTTGTCGAGCTCATTGTGTCGAATAAAAAATTCAAGTATTGAATTACAGCTGCCATACATGAGGAGATAATACAAACTTTCTTGGTAACGAATGCTCTTGGAGGTGGTGGTCACCTTCACCACCTTGTATTGCCCATGGGAGATTCCTTTTAAATTCTCCAGGGTGTTCATAATCTCCTGGGCAGTCGAGTTCTTCCCAGAAATCTGAGACTTGGAGTACTGTTCACTGGAATTTGAGTTCTCGAGGATATACAAAATTTCTCCGACGAGTGGTGGATCCTTGGTGGGTCTGCTCTTCACGGATTTATCACCCCGGGCAGTTTTGGGTAAAGGATGAGGCAGCAGAACCCAATCGTCGAGATCGTCCTGACTCACCTTCTCCAGACAATAATCAAATTTCTCTCTGGCCCTCTCATAATACCCCGCTTTGAGACAGGCTTTTCCCCAGGCAGCCCACACCCCCTGGGTGTCTAATCCTGTCTTTGTACTGACCTTCAGGGCGAGGACCCACTGCTCCTTCTCGGTGAGAATATCTCTGAGCCTCCGGAACGCGTGATCATTCAAGTCGCCTCGTGGTAACAGTGCAAGACAGTCGGACTGCATCAGAGTGTCGATGAGATCGACCTGCGACAGGAATCTATCGCAATGTGTCAATCCTGTATTCAACCCCAGTTTCGCACACTTGACCTTCGCAGCGATCAACAACGACCTGATCATCTTCAGGATGAGAGCGTGATCGATCTCTCGATTGATCTGTCCTTTGGTGTCTGGATAGAGCAGTTGTTTCATCTCGTCGCAACGATCCTGGAGGAAATTGGCGTATGCCTCGTGATCAGAGTGGAAATTCAGAATGGCGAGACACAGGGAGATATTTGGTGCATACTCGAAGCAGAATTCTTCCCTCAGGGTATTGTTGTGTCCCTGATCGGTCGTTAGCTTCCAACAGTCGAAGGTTTCACTGCTGGCGTTGGAGGGGACTGTCTGCAGTTGTGACGTCTGTTTCTTGCAGTCATTGCAGACCCTCACCCTGACCGAACTGGCGTATCCAGTAACAGTCATCCTTTGGCTCGAGCACGCACCACAGACCACTCTCCCACACCTTCTGCAGTGATGACGTCTATTGAACATCGAAAAAATAACGTTTCTGCAACAGCTGCACTCCCTCGCTTTATCATTTGGGATCCACTCCTCTCGGGTTGGTGCATGCAGGGGCATCACGAAATCAGGGGCCTGCCCTGGAAGCTCTTTTCTCGTCTCCTGGTCCCTCTGGGTGGCCACTCTCAGGTCCAAGGACTTTCCAGCATAAAATCTCACGATTTTATCGAACTTCTCGATGGTGAAGCCAGAGAGTTTCAAATTATTCATCTGTGTCTGCAGAATTCTCCTGAGATTATCGAATTTGCAGTTCATCAGGAGCTGCTCCAGGAGGAGAAGGGGCTCGGTGATGAGGTGAACGTAGTGCCCTCGATCTTTTTTATCGAGCACCGACAGGAGGTCGACACCCAGTGCTCCTCGTTTATACTTATCTCTGTCGGTTGAATTATTCAGGAGGTACGACACCACAAATTTCAGGGCCTCCATGGACTGGACCTTCTCGATCACTCCTTTGCAGAGTTTTTCCGCCTGTCCCAGGGGAAGAGCCCTCAGGAGCTTTCCTGCGTGCTTGAACTCGTCGTTCTTACTGGCACTGTTCAGAAGACCCAGGAAGAGATCCTGGGAGACCAGTGATTGAATATCTGAGGAAGCTGTCTGGTATTCCAACCACTCCAGGCACAACTCGTACTGCTGTGCATCGATTAGAGACTTGACGATCTTCGTTGGGTCTGTCTTCTCGGTCCTGTAGACGACGTTGTACCAATTCAGCTCCGACTTATCCACTTGATCCTTGAAATAAGGTAGCATTTTATCGAAAACCATTACCCTGCAGAGGATCTCGATGAGATCAGACCTGCAGTGGAGTGGAATTCTATCCCTTCTGGTGTGACGAAGTAAATGGAGAAGAGCATCTTCGCAGGTCCTCACAGGCCAGACCTTCACCTCCGAGAGTATCACCTGAGCCAGCGTCTGCTCGTCCTGGATCTGGTACAAATTCTGGAGGATCGCAGGGCTGTTCGGGTCCTCACCGTCGATAATCTCGACGAGAATTTCATCCTTCAGCTTCTGAATCTCGACGTTCTTCAAGATAAAGGCGTCGGGAAGATTGTCCAGAAGATCAAGCGCTCGTTTCATCTCCTTCTTGATGAGAAACCCCTCGAGTACCTGCCACAGCTGTCCCACAGGTACGTGATTCTGGAGTCCAGCCAGCACTTTATTCCCTGAAAAGAGGACCTTTAGTCTCTCGATCGAGGACGAGTTCAGGAGGTTCTCCAGGACTGCGGTCCGCCTATCCAAGTTCGAGGGCGATAAAGAGATCCACATCTCGTGGATGCGTTCCACCAGGTAGCAGAGGAGCCAGCAGTGATTTTCGAGGTAATGCAGAAGGTTTGGTGATACCAGGCGTGTCCGCCAAGTCTCTGAACCACCTGAGTCCTGATTTTTTGTTCCCTCCAAGGACCTTGTGTAATTCAGCCTGATGCTGAAGGTAAACGCCGAGGGAACGAGTTTCCTGAAGACGCCAGGCAGAAAATGCTCCTCGTGAAATCCCACATACTCCTCAATGGCTGAGTTCAGGGCGTCATTCATGCTGTCTGGATGATAGACCTTCAACACTGGAGATATATCGAACTCATTTATCATTCCGAAGATGCTCCTGGGGTCCTGCTGGAGGTCCAGGTCCTGCCACGCTGGCTCGTTCAACTCCTCCACGGGTGACTCGAAGGATGGGACAAAGTCCGAGGGCAAAGACCCCAGCAATTTCGATCTCAATGTGAAAATCGTCACGAGCCCCAGATCACCGACGTGGTATCCTATAGTTCTCAAAGTGACTGCGTGCCTCAGGTCCCCCTCGGGTGGATCCTGACTCCAGACACTCAAGGATGCGTGCAGGAAGAGGAGATTCCAGAGATTCAAGAAGAACGACAGCGTGTGATTTCCAAAGGACAAGTGACTCAAATCCACCGACGACAGCTTCTCCGTCTTCCTGAGGACCCTCTGCACTTTTTGGTTCCCGGAGAGAATCGTCAGGACAGCAGGTGAGAGCACAGGGGCCTCTGGGTGCAGCTCCCTGATGAGATCCAGAAGTTCTGACAGGATTTGAATGACACAGAGATTTGGATCGGTGGTTTCAGGAAGTGAGGGATCCTCGAAGCTGTTCAGAATCGTTGTTCCCCAGGTTTTGGAGGTCGAGGGTGTTGTCTCGTCTATAGGATCGTGATGTGGGAGTTTGGGACAGCAATTCACGAGAATGCTGTACACAAGATTAACCTGGAGATCGTTGGCGATTTTTTCGAGCACCTGGAGATTGGTATTCAGATCGAATATTTGATAGCCGATGTAGAAATCGAGGGAGTTCTTCAGGAGAGAGGGACTGGCGAGCTGGGGAGCCCCAGTTTGAGGAGAAATACTCGAGAGGATCTCCAGGTGGGCGTCGATATTGTGGAGGTAGGGATCGCCATTGTTGCAGAGAGACAGAAGATTGGAGAACGTGCCTCGAAGCTCTTGATTATTTACTCGGTCCAGGAATTCTGTCTGACCCTCCAGAGGTTTCAGGTGCCCCTCCAGATCTGACCAGTACCTGAAACGCTTTTTCGAATCCTTGAGGGACAGCGGGCACCTCGCGTCGGTGATGATTTTAATGACTGAAGCCTCAGGTCGCGACTGCAGGAGATGATGAAGCGTTTGGAAGAGGTCAAAGTACCGGGAATTCTGGAATCTCTCGGAGGATTCGAAGTGCTTCATCGTGACCTCCGAGAGGTTCTCCGAGGTCAGGGGATCGTGGCATGAGGTCAGGGTGAGATCCAGCGAGGTCAGGGTCATCAGGTGTTTTGGGGAGGTGAGGGGAGGGCACAGGAGAGAAATTCGAGGCTCTTGTGACGCGAGGAATGTCTCGAGTTGACTGGTCTTTCGAGAGGACTGGAGACCCTCCTTCACGGCCTGGCGAATTATCTAGAGGGAATTCCATGGTCTCTGTAATTCACTCAAAGTCTTACGAAAAATATAACACCTATTCGCACTTACATTAATTGTGGAATGTTTAGAGCGCGCCGGAAAGTCCTCTTCAGTCTCGACAGTCTTTTGTCTCTTAATATCTTCCCTGAATCCCCTGATCGCCTGCGAGAACATTATTTCCGCTGCCAAGGAGCTGCTCTCCATCCCCAGAGTCTAGAAAATATGAGGAGAATTGAGGCTCTCCTTCTCGGCATTTGCTTCATGGATTTCTCTGAATCCCTCTGGCTCCCAGAATTTAGAGTTGCGAGACCGTGAATTGTAAATAATTCTGGCAAATGATAAACCGTAAATGTCACACGTGTGTTTTGATCAGGTGGACCTGAAGAATCACGAGACCTTCGAGGTGGCAGACGACGAGAATTACAACGAGGAGGTGGAGAATGAAATGATAAAACCAGAGGACCTGAGAGGGATCGAACCCCTGGAGGAGGATAATCGAAAATTTCAAGCCCTGCACTCCCATGTGGCGGAATACAATCGCCGAGCTGCAGAGACGAGAAAATATCCTCAGGATGTTGATATCATTGATCCAACTGTCCTGGAGAGGATCAAGGAAGTCAATATTTTTGATGATCCTGAGCCGTTCACGTCGGGGTATCAACATGAATTTATCAGACTGGCGAGGGTAATTTTTTATTTCTGGGTAAATTCTTATCTGTCGTTCTGAATTTTCCCTCTCGATATCTCTAATTGTTTGACATCCCATTGTCCGATGGGGATTTCTCCCGATCTATAAACATCCATTCTGTCATTAGCGACGCAAACGAGCGGACGAGGATGACTTTTCGGCGACGGTGAAGCAGGAGGACCTCCTCGAAACAATGAGACCCCGTGATCACTCTATTGTGAGTACGAGGCCAGTTTCCTCATCAAGCTCTGGTGCAGAGGACTATTTAGACCTCAAGAGCACTTCAATCGGCTTTGAACCCCCAACCCAATCCACAAATCACCCAAATATTGATCTGGAGGTAACGACCCCACCCCCAGGAGACGAGGAGGAAAGCTACGACTACGAGAAATTCAAGGCAGAGTACTATCAACATATCGATGACATGAGAGCGCAAAATCTCACCTACAATTTCACGGACAGAGGGGAGCCCGAAGACACCCCGGAGGAGGCCCTCAAGAAAATTGTGGAGTTAAAGATGCCGAAGAATTGTACGCGAGAAGAACTCACACAGATCGGGGCTAAAGCCATCGAGTGTCTCGTGTTTGACTATCAACATGCGAAAAATCAGACGGACGTTAAAAGGGTTATCACCAGGAGTTGGATGGTCCTCAGGGTTTGGTGTTTTATTTATTTGTGCGTTGCCGTTCCTGCATGGTGCCAGAAGGGCTGGTGCTGCTGCTGCTGTCGCTGCAGCTTTTGCTTTCCCCTCGAGAGAATTCAAATTGCAAAAATGTATTTTGCCAAAAATCCACCGGGGATTCTCAGACAGGCACGTGGGGAACCGTACACGTACGATCCCAGTGCTTTCGAGCTCGAGGCGTACGAGGAATTCGAGAGTGCAATTAGGAATTTATGACTCGTTTGTTCTTCATGAAATTATCGTTTACGGTGAGAATATAAATTCAATCAACAATTTGTTAATTGAATAATACGATTTTTGGGAATTTGCTAATTTTCTTTGGGGATGAGAAAGTTTGCAAATTGAATTTTTAGATTTAAAAATTTTTCTATCCCCAGTCCCAAATTTGATTTAAGTGAAAAATTTAAACTCACCTCAATGACCCTCTGCGCCTCCTTATAATCATTCTTCCAGAGACACCTGACGACGATAGTCTCGGTGGTGGCCAGCATGTAATTAAGACTGCCCTCCTTACCACCCCTCCTCGGGAGACTCCCCCTGGGCCGCCGCCTCCTCCTCCTACCGTGATTAAACCCATTATTTCCCATCGATCCGCTCTCGGAGCTGCCATCGAAATCGCTCCTAGTGTCAGCCTCATCCGAGCTCTCATTGGCCCGATAAAAATTCTCCCGACATCCCTGATTAATGAGCCTGCCCCCCACATCCGTGACAGCCTGTTCCCCACAATCTGGTAATCCCTGTTTTTTGAGAAACTCCGAGCTCGTCAGCAGTTCGAGTCGCCATACGGCCTCCGTCAGATACTTCTTCATCGCTGATACCTTGTCTTCAAGCTCTTGGTGACCCCTCGATAAATCATTGGCAACGAAGAGACATCTGTTAAGATAATGAATGGTCTCTCTAATCGCATATTTGTTACAGATGAATCCAGTCTTGGCTTTCTCCCACGACTTTTTATCGTCCTCGTCGTCGCCGACGTCTGAGACATCTGCAGAGAAATCCTCGTGCCTCATGAACATCATGGAGAAAATATTCTCAATGGTCTCGAGCCTGACATCCAGGGGGTAGAGCCCATTCAGGAATTCCTCCATCTGGCTGAAGCACTCGGAGACTTTCTCAAATTCCTGGTTGTAACTCCCGCAGAGGAAAATCGCTTTTACAAGGGTTAGCATGACGAGGTAAGCCCTCATGGTGGTCTTGGAGTCGTCGCAGTCTGTCAGGAGATGACTGACGTCTTCATTTGTCTCGTGAATATCGACCCACGACTTGAGGACCGAGAGCGTCGAGGACGTTTGGAGGTGGCACAGGATACCCCTGGGAGAGGGTTTCGAGGATGTCGAATTTCTGGAGATCCAATCCAGCACTTCCACCTGATCGTGCAGTGTCTTCTCCAGTCGATGGAACATCTCGATTTCCAGGAAATTCAGATCAGACTTCGAGAGGAGATTCCTGAGGCCTTCAGGGGAGACCTCTGAGGCCTCTGTGAGAGTCTTCAGAAGGATCAGCACCCAGAAGCTGGGGAATGAGGAGTTGAGGGTCTTAGAGATGAGGTCGAAGCGGTCGTGAAGGGAGAGGATGTGGAAGATATTCAGAAGATCTGACAGCCAGTGATTTCTAGTCTTTATCGTTCTGAGGAGGAGCTCGTCTGGACAGGGATGGGAGTCCCTCAGATTGAAAATGGCGTACGTGATCTTCAAGGCGTGATCCAGAGTATCTGGGAATTTTCTTCTGGCGAGAATATCGTCGAGGAACTTGTGCCAAGTTTTGTAATACTTGTGGTCCTTCCTGGAGTATAAGGACAGCTCGACGTCCTCGAAGGTACACGCCTTGAGGAGTGTTGGATTCTGCCACTGGAGCAGATCTCTCTCTTTCGATTCTGTCAGGTCCACCTTCGAGAGCAAGCAGAGCAGCACCCCCAGGTGTCCCTCCTCCACGAAACTCGTGTTTTTCACTGCGTGGGAGCAACGCTGAGCCTCGGTTGATGAGTGAATTGAGGCGGGTTTCAGGATGTCTTTTAGGACACCCTGGACGATGTCCTGGAGTGACGAGTCTGTCAGCGAAAACACCGGTGACCACAAGCACAACAGCTGATCGATTGTCCATTGGACGAGAGCTGGATTGCGCCAGAGATTTTGTTCTAGGAATTGCAAACTGGTTGGGGAAAGCTGCGGGGGTGGAGGTGGGTCCTGACCCGCTGAGATTACTGCAGCAAATAGAGATAGGAGTTCCTGGTTGGAGGGAAACATTATTGAGCATTGTAAATTCAACAATCAAACAACTCACGCGTGTTCCTAACCCCATATTTCTCCTCCATAAATACCCAAAAAATATCAAACCTGTTGGACAGTCTCCTCCACTTGATTATCAATAAATAGGAGAATCCTCCTAAATAATTCAGTCTTCCTCTGGATTTCCATCCCCTCACTATCGCTCATCAATATCGAGAGCAACTTGTAACTGACCGTCCGCTCCAAGTATCTGAATGCAACGCAAAAATCTAACGATGAATCATCGAACGAGAATAAACAAAAGAGCCATGGCAAACAGATTTATCGCTTACCCAATTGATCTACTTAACTCGATGTTTCCTCCTTGATTACTAAAACCATTATTCTTGGTGCGATTAACTGCACAAGCAGTGTACCATAATTGTGATTTAATAAAGCCCCCTAGATCCACAGCACCAGTACCTCTTGACATTATCCAGAAATAATAAACCTCATGTCCCACCCTAATCCCTTTGTTATGACTTTTTGTCACGTTTTTTTTTTTCTTCACGAAGTCGATGGAGTTCCACTCTCTCTCGGATTCAGCTACTCTCACACGTGCGACTGCTGCGACTAATTAATATTCCTCTGATGTGAAGTTGAAACCTCTCGTTAGAGGGTTCGACGACTCTCTGAATTTTGCAATAAACGGAGAGATTCGTTTGTGGATATTTTGTTTTTGTTTGAGAGTCGGGAATAATTATTTGGTATTATCCGCAATCGCTTAAAAAAAATTTACAGTAAAAAAAAAAGAATTATTTATAACAACTTATAATTTATTCAGTTTGATGAGGAGATATTTTTTTATTTAATTACCTATAAGTAGGAAAATTAATGGATGAGCTGATTGACAAGCAACTCCAAGAGGAATTGTCAACAGACAGCGGTGTCTGGCCTCGAAAAAAAAAAACGTTGACGAGTGTCAAAATCGCGGAGAAGTCTCACGGTCTTTCAGCACCAATCGAGTCGTGGATATCAATATACCCTCACATCCCTCATCACTCCAGTCCATCCCCCTGTAACCCGATCCGCCATTCAATAACATGAATTAATAATAAATAAGAACTTGATGAATGGTATGCCCCTGTCTTTGCCAGTCAAAAGAATTTTCCCAACCGTAAGCATTTCAACATCTCCATTACCTCAGCCCAACTTCTAATATTTACCATCCCATTCAAACCCGCGCAATTAAATCCTCTCCGAATCCTCTCCCTCAAAAAATATCCGCATTATCACGCATACGTGTCCCACAGGAAATACATCAAATGAATGACGGCATTATAATTCTTCACTAGCTCAGTCGGCAGAACATAAGACTCTTCATTCCGCTCTTCATTATACCACTGAGAATTTTTTGTATACGAAAGACGTGTCAGAAAAGCCTGTCGACAAATAATGTTTACACAATTTTTCACCGAAGTGCCTGTTTTCCCAAGTCGGTGCAATAAAACGGTCCTATCAATTCCTCAGTCTTCCCTGAATTCATAAACAAGAATAAACATATTTTTTTTCAAATTGCTGTCACAGTAAATTTTTCGAAAGCGATTTAAGCAAAAAAAAAAAAATGCACATACCCTGGTCGGCCAATTCACAGCAGACGTTACAATATCTCGAGAAATTGCGGGTGTCCTGGCAGAATTTTGTTGAAAATCGTCTGCCCAGGACGCAGGACATGCCTAAAAAGAAAAATGATGATATTATAATTGCTGACTAACTCAGTTGGAAGAGACACGGAGGCCCTCGATTATACCGCTGTATAATCCAGCACGTTCGTCCATAAGTTGCCAAAATAGGCTGTTGACAGACAGAGTCTCCGGAATGTTGACCGATGCTATTTTCCGGATCGCGTGAAGACAATAAAATCCTGTCCCAATTGTTCAATCCTCATTTCCGAAAAAAAATAAATGCATTATCATGTGTACTTGATCCCACACGAAGTCTCCCACGGTAAAATAAGGGAGGAGGAATGGTGGGGAGCTACGGCCCTCTGTCCCTTGATGTCTTCCCCTCCACTGTCCAGCGCAGCATGAATTTTCGTCCCCCCAACACACGTGGAAATTTCACTGGTCTCACACAGATACAAAATGGGTACCTCGTAGGCACATGCCCGAGAGCCAACCGACGATGAACGAGCGAAACCCCATCCCCATCACATTTCCCCGGTACACATATATAGTATATAACCGTCTCTTTCTCTCCCCACTATGTGGGAGCACCAGGGCGCCGATGCTGGTCTCTGAGTACTTGAGAGAGTGCCCAAAGCCCCCGAGTCAGTTAGCCGCCATCAGTCGTTCGTTTATGTTCTCACTCTCCTCCGCTCTCTCATCTCTCGGTTTTCTTTTTTATTTTTATTTCATTTTGTTTCTGTTTTCAATCCTGCGAGGACTAAAAATGTGATACGTGCGCTGTTAAAATTCCCGACCAACGACATCCCCTTGAAAAATAAAAAAAATAATAATAATAATTAAATAAAACAAGTGTACTGGTGATCCTGTGGGACTTGGAAGGACTCCAATAATGCCTGAACCGTGTATATAGATTGATATTTAAAAAATTGAATCATAACAAAGACGAGTGCTGTGTTCCCATGAAATATACAACGAAAGAGTAAGAGTGGCCCTGAGAATGAATGATGAAAATTGAGGCGAGATGAGAAATCTATCAAAACTACTATTGATATTTTTAATAGGACTTGTACTAGACATATTAGCCTTCGACAATGACATCGGCAATAAGAATATAGCCGAGATGTTGCGCTCAAATGTTAAGGAGTTGGATGAGGATGACAATTCCAGTGAGGATGATCACAATGATAACGACGATGATAGTTATCTCCTGGGAGAGGAGGAGGACACACCGCCGAGGGTGGGCAATGGTTCTGGTGGTGATGCTGAATTGATAAGCGGTGGTCGGCATCTTCCTGTTTTTCTCATGGAGCCACTCGATAGTTTTGTTATTAAAAACAAACCGGCAGCATTGAGGTGCAAAGCGGCGCATGCACTACAACTTTATTTTCGTTGCAATGGGCAGAGAATGGAGGATTCTTATCAGACTGACTTCGTTGATCCTCACACCGGCACGAGAATCGTTGACGCCGAGGTCAACATAACGAGGGACAGCGTCGAGGAGTACTTCGGCAACAGCAAGTACAGATGCGAGTGCATCGCATGGTCGGGAACTGGTTCCATCACTAGTCAGCCAGCGATCATTGATGTAGCCTGTGTGTACCCACGTTCGACGTAATTCATTAATTTTTGACGTAATTGCGATGACAATTGGAGCGAATGAACCTATTTTTTTTTTTTCCTTCATGTTTTTTGTAGATATCAAGAAGCAATTCGAATCACCGCCGTATTCGGTCTCTGTGGAGGACGGACAGAGCACGGAATTACGGTGTTTACCACCCCCTGGTGTACCAACACCCCGGGTTTACTGGCTCAGGAATGGGGTTGTTATCAATGGGGGTGATGATAAGAGTGAGCTTGGAAATAGTATTTTAATATCGAGCGAGGGACACTTGATGATTGGACAGGCTAAGCTTATTCATCAAGCTAATTATACGTGTGTGGCGGAGAATATTGCCGTCAAACGACTCAGTGCTCCCGCCGCTATTACCGTTTATGGTTGGTTGAATTCATTTACTTGGTTAGATTAATAAAGAGGAATTATTTTTTCCCCCTTGGGGTCCAGCAAATTGATTTCTCTCTTTGTGTATTGAATTAAAGTCGTGACGAGCTGATTTATGGGATAATGTCAAAAGATCGATGTAACCCGGAAACTCGAGGATTTACTATAAAAGTCCCCGGGAGAAATTTGTAGCTCGTTAAATGTCTGAGAAAAAATGTCCTTTCGATTTTTTTCTCAACTCAAAATTTCACGGGGGAAATGGACACCGAAGTTTCACCCTCACAAAACAGAATTCGTCTTTTTTTTTTGTTCGAGGGAAAAAGTCCGCGAATTCTCTTTTGTAACTCGAAAACTATGAGGTTTAGAGAGAAAACTCCTGGGGACCATCTGGAACTCACAAGTTTTCCAACAAAAAATATCATCTGACATACTCCCCTGAAACCAGTATTTCTCGTCGAAAAATCGAGTTTAAAGACCCGCCTCCTCATTTCCTCTAAAACACAAGAAACATCGAAACAAACGTAAATTCCAATGCAAACCCCTATAATTAAACCACTCTGCATCGAAGCATATCCAAGCGATCCCAAAAACTATCATCTCCATCGAAAATAGCTGCTCATCCTTATCTCCGGGACTAATGGTCCAAAAGAATCCCAAAGTGCCCCCTCCTTGAAAATCGGTAATTCAGTCAGCTTCACACTCCGGCATTTATCATTTACGTCTCATTTGTCATGCAGTAGATAACTCGGTTCTTTTAATAGAAAAAAAGAAACCAAGGAAAAAGGAACTCAAGAGGTGCTGATTCCTCCGTGTTATTTATAGTAGTCATTTACTTTTGAATTTATCCTTATGTTCAGTTAATGGGGGCTGGTCCCAGTGGTCTTCGTGGACAGAATGTCATTCACGGTGCTCCAAAGGGGGTCAAAAACGCACAAGAACCTGTACCAATCCCGCACCAATGAACGACGGCCAGCCGTGCCTGGGTCCAGCTATTCAGAAAATGGATTGTGACACCTCGTGTTCAGGTATAATAAAAAAAAAAATACGATAAAATCGCTGTCACCCCGCCCTCCTCAACACCACTAAAAACCCACTTATAAATCGATCTCTCATATCAATTTTCCCGTGAAAACGATCTACAGCGGTGGACGGGGGATGGTCAAAGTGGTCGACCTGGTCAATTTGCGGTAAAGACTGCTCTCACACAAAGACACGAACCTGTGACGAGCCGGCGCCAGCCTACGGTGGTAGACACTGTCCAGGAAAAGACACTATAGTTGGCAATTGCACAGGCGGACTATGTGAAAACGGTAATAGAATCTCACAGTCGTGATGAAATATTGTTATACAGATCCATATGTTTGAAGTTGAGAAAAAAAAAAAATATATGTGCGATTGAATGCTCTAGGTAACAATGGAACAATGGGTGGCATACAGCTCACAACAAACCACACTGCCATGGTGGGCTCTACTACGAATAGTAATGCTGCGACGGCAGCGGAAAAGGGTAAAATTGCGGTCGATAGACAGATGGATATGACTTTCTACATGGGACTTGTTCTTGCGTGTATTTTTGGCATTGGGCTTGCATTGCTTTTGATCAGGCTTGTAAGGAGAAAAAATCAGGATCACAGGCTGTACTCGATGACTCAGAGTGAGGAATTCCAATCAACGAAATACGATAAAAAGCCATGCCTGCAACCGGACCTAACAGCCGGCACAGCGGTACAGGCGGCCTCGACCTACGAGTACCCGTTCGACCCAAAACTCTCATTATCTCGTTCCCTCTCGGAGCACCACTACGACGTGCCCCATCATGTTTCAATCGGCTTCACTCAGTCATCCCTGACGCATTCGTCCCATCAATCCTGCGGTGACAAGCAAATATATTCTGGCAGTGAAAATAGCATCACAAGTATAGTGAGCTCATCGTATCCCTCGTCGGATTCCACAACGACCTACAACGTTGCCTCTGAGCGAGTTAAATTGGCCAATGTAGAGCAATCAAGTTGCATTGCTAGGGCAGCTGTCAACATACGAGGTGCACTCCTTGTACTGCCAGAGTGTGGTGTATCGCTCTCAATTCCCGAGGGTGCGATACCCAAGTCACAGACTAAATCACACCTCTACGTATCAGTCCTGGAAGACGTTAAGCCAAAATTTCCAGAGGGCACGACTCAGCTGTCAGCTGTGATATGCTGCGGTCCATCCTCCATAACATTCAGTAAACCAGTGATTCTGCAGTTTGAACACTGCGCTGTACTTCAGCCATCGTCAACCTGGGAGCTGTCAATCTGGTGTCTCGATAGTCAGAATGAGGTAACCGAGGAGAATGACACGAAGGAGTCATTAAGCACTTGGCGCAAACTCCTCACCCTCGGCAACGAAACAATAAATACCCCATTATTCACTCAGATTGATCACACCGAGGCATTCATTGTCACCGAGCAGCTACAGAGTTATGTTTTAGCTGGGTGCAGTATCGATGATCACGTGGTGGCAGCTAAAAGATTAAAAATTGTACTGTTGGCAAGTCAGTCGAGGCAGATTAGGGTGTACATTACCGAGGATACAAAGGCATCATTGAAGGTGATTAATGATCGTGAATCACAAGAATGGGGGTATATTCTCGATAAACCACGGAGTATAGTATTTCAGGACAATGGTGAGGCATTGTGGGTTAGTCTTGAGCAAGTGGGAAACGAGTGGGAGAATAAATCACCAACTGAGAGACAGAGCATTGATTTTTATGATATATGGAGATCAAGGAGCAGCTATGTGGAATTTTTACTCGACGATGATATTGACGACACGAGCAAGTCGTATAAACTTCAAGTTTACCAGGGATGCACCAGTGACGCTGGTAGGCAGGTATTTAGAATAATTTATGATGTACCTAAACAACGGATATTATCGGGCAGTGTGACACGTCCAATTCGGGAGGTGACTGTCGTAAGCAGTAGCACGTCTAGCAGCTCCAGTAGTCACAATAGCAATATCGTATCATCCGAGGGTAGCTATCATGGGCCATTTCGGTTTACTAAGTCGTTGAGGAAGCAGTTGTGCCAGTGTTTGGATCCACCGAACAATATTGGTAACGATTGGCGAATGCTGGCACAACGGTTGAGGGTCGACAGGTATATCAATTATTTTGCCACTAAAGCTAGTCCCACTGAGCATATACTCGATTTGTGGGAGGCTAGGCATCGCGAGCCCAGTGCCGTCAACGATCTTGTTAATCATTTGAGAGTTATGGGGAGAACCGATGCCGCAACTATTCTCGAAGCTCAACTCGGCGCTTGGCTATAAACTTTTATTATTTATTGGTTCTTCTCACCGGTGATTCTCTCATTTTTTCTTTCTATTTGTCATTGTCATTTGTTCTTCGTCATTTCGTGTATTTCAATAATTCAGGAGTGAATGTCGGGGATATGGAATTATTATAAATTCACGCGTGTTTTGTACGATGTTTGCCGATTGGTACGGCCTATTAATCATTATGTTCCTATGGATATACTTGAATGATGTATGAACACTGCCTTAATTATCGCATTGGATCGGCCTTTTTTTGTTGGCAATCGTCAGTCGAGCGAAATGAGGAGATAATTTTCAGGACAATTGAGTGATATGAGAATGGAAAATTGGTGACATTATCGTGGTGAGGGAATTTCAACGTTCCGTATGGTGCAATTATTTTTTTTTTGCTTCATCAGGCAATTGAGAAAATGAACGGTAAAATTTGTGGAGTTTAAATTGGAAAATTTGTGGGTGTCTTTGGAGCTAGCCGAGTGGAATGACTTCGACTCACAACTATCATCTGAAAATAGGAAGAGATCTCAGAGTGCATTCAAAATGACTTCTCATCCTCAGGTGAACACTATTATATTGGAAAAGTCGGGGGACAATGGGTGGATAATTTTCCCACTCTTATCTTCTCATTCCACTTGTCTGAGTTAATGTACATAAATTAATCAAACGAATTTACTTAGAGAACGTTAAGCCTAAAGGAAATATTGAGAAACGGCAACGATACCAATAACGTACATGATATTACAACTTGTAGTAGAGGAGTAAAACATTATATAATTTTAGATGTAATTTTTATTAGAGAAAACGAAAAAAAAAATAAAAAGAATCTCCTATACACGTTCACGTAATACGTACGGTATATTTAAAAGACATAGATATATGTAAATAATTCGAAGTTTAAGAGTATTATATACAATTATCGATTCCCGAGGACTGATGGAGCCCGAGATGACTCACACTTTCACCCCGAATACGAGGATGTACTGTATCTCATTAATTTACTATGTGAATTGTGCCAAAATTATCCTTTTCAATAATTCATCCCTTCTACTTCGTGTCACATTACCATTATCCATTCCCCATCCGTTTACAGCTGATAATTATGAATTTTTATGTGCCTATTGATGATGTTATTAGTTATGAACTATGTGAAATTTAATGATTCGCCGTTTTTTGTCATTTATTCTGCCAAGTCAATGCATTTATTTGGATAATTATATATTTGTTACTTTGGATGAATAAAATATTCTTGTATATTCAAACTCTCGTCTCGTTTATTATTATTTTTTAATTTTTACCTTCGAATGTGAATTATTTTATTTTTCTTCGGTATCTCAAAATCAAAAGGGAATCGATTCGATTATTTTTTTTTCGTTTAAAATATTCGTTACGATGATTTTTTGGCGCGACAACTTGTTTCATTTGTATTTAATCTAGTTTTATTGGGGCGCGAGTGAAGTTTGACATCAAAGTGCCAAACATTCTTCGTTAAACGCGTGTATCATGGAATACACTTTAAGTATTTCAACGTGTCGAGGGTATTTCCTCTATATGAAGAGGGAAACGATGAAAAGATTCTCTCCATAAAAATAGCTCGCAGTTACATTTCACCGGGCGGATATAAGAGGGAGGCCCATTGGGATGATGTTTTGAGGTCCTCTCTCTCGTCTGCATTGATGTGTTTTATATATAGGCCCTTTATGCCTTATGTAAAGTGTACACATGTCTTTACATGCCACGCAAATTATTCCTCACTCGCGTGTTGCATAGTTATGTACACGTCAGTGATACACGCGGGGGGAAAAGGCTTGAGGGAAAATGGATGGGAAATGTATTTTTTGCCGGTATGGATTGGCGATGGGATAGGGTTAATGCTCGATAAGTGCAGGGGGTGGTGTGGATTTTTTTCCAGGTGTTTAGCTGGATTACGTGGAGATACGAAACGGGTCGAATCGAATCAAGATTTTTTTTTTTACATTTTATTAATTAATTCAGACGTCATTCGAGCATTTATTTATAGGAAAGAATAAAGAGTTCATGAAAATTGCTCGATGACATTTCTCTTCAGGTACATCATTTATTCTGGCAATAATAATATTTATTTTATTTTGAAAATAAACAGATATTAAGAAATTATATTCAGCTGTTAGTAAATGTTAGAAAAAGTTGGTAAAATTCTTAGTTGTTGGGAAAATTACTAGAGCTAAACGATTTTTCGGGGAGAGATTTTCTTTTTAATGGGACCACTGGCATCTCCAATCCCCTCAGCTCTCAATTCCTAATTTTTTCTCTCCACCGCAATAAATCTCCATGCACTATTGCAATGAAATTTTTTTCCTCTTTTTCCCCCGGGAAGAGAATTGCGACAAAAATTTCGCGGAAAATCAGTCTCCCCAGTCACGTTTCCCGCATCCTTTAACTCTTCACACCGGGCAAAAATTGGGTTATTACCCCTTAAATAATTTTTATTTTCATTTTCCGCAAGTGGCACAGCCGAAAGTCCTCAGGGAGGTATTCTCTGAAAACACATCATCCAAAAAAAAAAATTAATTTCCCCATGTTATTCCACGAAAACCGCCCCCAGGAATTTCTCCATCCTCTTTAAACTCCCATTCTTTAGTGAAAAAAAAAAATTAGGGCACGAAGATTATTATCTGAGTAAATACGCAACTGTTTGTTTTTATTTTCCCCGGAGCGACCGCCAGCGAAAGAGAAAAAAAATCAAACAAACTTTTCTCTGCAACAAGAGCACCTGAAAACTCGGAAAAAAAAAAATAAGCAAACAACTAATTCTTTCCTCTCCTTTCACCGAGACCCCCGAAAAACTAAAAACTAATATTTCCCCATTGTCCCAAAGCACAAAGGACGAGATAAGAAATGACTTTTTCACTCCACGTACTGCCCACTTTTTCTCCCATTCTGCACGAAGGATTAATATTCCTCTCCTTTTTTTCCGTCGAAAAAACTTTCACTAGTCAGTTCAGTTGAAAGAAGTGAAAAAAAAAAGGAGAGAAAAGGGGAAAAGAAAAAAAAAATCCAGTAGAGGAAGATATCAACCCTCCGCAAAATATATAGACGATCCGTGACTCATGGAAGAGGGTGTAAGTATATGGCTCGTCTCGTAAAAAAAAAAGTCAGTCCCCTAAATTCCGGTTGATTGTCCTTTCGTACTTTCCAGGAGGATCCTGAACGTCATTGTTCCTCTCATCCCCGCATGTACCACATAAGCCAATACATAGAGGAAATAGTGACTCCGACTCACCCAATTTTCGCTCCCCAACGACAAAGAGCAGTCATTTGATATCAGTATCACCCTGTAACCGGTCGCAGATGAATGGCTCATGGGTATAAGTGAAAATACCCGATACCCACCATCTAAGACGGTTTCAACGGTTAATGATTCGTACGGGATCTGTACATCGAGTGCTTTGATTATTCACCGGAACGAAATCCGGATGCCCATTTAGCACTTCCGGGGCTCGAGCCTCGATGCATTTCTGTGACGAATTGTCATGGGGGTGCCATGAAAAATTGGACGGCTCTTGATGCTCTTGATGTTCGTGGGGTGTCTTCGAGGAGATGCCTCTGATAGGGAGATAAATTATCGGTGAAAAATTCAATCCACAGGGAATTAGTCAAACGAGGAAAAAATCATCAATTGGTATTTTCTGGTCTAGACGATTGATTTTTCAAAATTCCCCTGAAATTAAAATCAAAAATCATTATGATTCAATAGAATCCAACGGAAATCGACGGAAAAGATGCGTTTGACGGTTAAATTTCCGTGAAAAATTGAATTGCTTTGGGGATAACTCCGGAAACCATCAGTTGTCTGGAGCACTCAGCGTCAGGGATGTTTTATATTTTTTTTACAGCGGAACAAAATAATTTTTTTTTTCTTTTTTAAAAATTCCACCGTGAAAATTACTCGGTAATTGGTTTCTGGGTGATAAAATAGTGAGGGGTGATGTAATTTTCCCGAAATAGTCGTGAAACCCCGGGGAAATGAAATGTTGTGAGTCGTGTCACTGAAAATTTCTCCGAGTGTAAAAAATTTTTCGTCCATTTTCTCATTTATTTTAGTGAAATCTCCCTACTGGTGGGATGACGTCACCTGCAGCATTCAATCTCATCTAGTTCTCTAACGCAATTCGCTTGTGGGATAATAAAATTAGGGAGGGAGGGGGTGGTAATATATTTTCAAATGACTACTAACGGGTTTTTGGTTTAATGTAACATAAAATGTGGGATTCACCCATAAAATGGCAGCAGTCGTTCCCCTGAATAACGATTATGGGTTTATGAAGCAGAGAGAAGAGCGATATTCACGAGTAAAATAAATGCATTCCTCCTAATTGATCAGATTCACAACTAATTGAGACACTGTTGTTCCTTCATTAATTTCCACGAATCGCGGGATTTGATTATCATGAATTATTTATTCGGTTTGGCTCGCTCAACTCCGAAAATTCAATATCACATCCAATTTAATGGTAAATCGATTTTTTAATCCGATTTTCGGATAAAAATCATCGAAGTTGTGGAATCAATTTTTTAATTGGCGGTCAATGACCGGTAAATTGATCTCCATTTTTTTTTTCCCACTCTGGATCTTAAGAACCCGGTCTATTTGCATAATATCAATCAAGAATGCACCGGTGCCAGGCAACCCGCGCAAATCCTGAAATATTCATATTGCTTCAAGGAGTTGCTATAATAGGACGCAGTCAGACGCAAAACCGACGATCGATTTCTATAGATTGCTATATACATTGTACATATACCCCGAGAAAATATATTCCCAGACAAAGCCCCTCTCCGTGAACATAAATCGAACATTAAAATCTGGTAACCACGAGTTCCCCCGTGACATAAATAGTCCACTGCCAAAAGCGCAAAGTTCATTTGCAATATCTCCCCTCAAAATTTCGCACAGCGCGTAATCCGCGAGGCGGCCATTTTGTCGCCCCAAGCCGCCATCTTGTGCTGCGCCAGCACGCAATGATCACCTCATAAATCGACGATTTCTCCGTTATAAAATCGCTAATAAATGAAATAATTTGATAATTAATTTAATCTGACGACTGGAACGTGCGAGAAATCTCCGTTTGATGGACAGAAGGAATAACAAGGGAGTGAATTTTAATTGAGAAAAAAAAAATGTCACAATAAAGTGGAAAAACAACAGCTGAAAGACGATACATTTATAACAAGAGGACTACACAAATCTGTCATCTCATCCAAACAATTATCAGGGCTGAGCGTTATGTACGAGAGAAGCCAGCCGGCATTACCAATACATTTACACACACAAATCCGATACCTCGGCGCACACCATTGAAGTAAAAATATAACGTTTTCCGAAGTGGGTTTATGTACATATCTCGAAAGTCTGCGTTGAAGTATACTAAGGCCAGCATAAGTTTTTACTTCTCTGGGTACCCCCACTCCACGCAGTTACCACTTGTAACCATGTCCCCCACTCCTAAAATCAATGTTAAAACTTATGCTGACTTCAGTATACCTCCGAACTCTCTAGATGCCAGATGTAACGTTTCACTCTTGTTTTTTATGCCCTTTAACAAACCGTATATAAACTCCTGCGACGATCATCCGCACACTTGGAATTGATAAATGCGATATTAATATATCACAAAGAAATATTGATGGTGGTAAACATTGAGCGTCGTTAATGTTTATTCATTGCCCCCCCTACTCTCCCGGAAATATCAAAAGAATTTTTATTTTCCATATTTTACGAAATTCCTTAAAATTACCAATTACAGATTAAATTGATTATCAATTGATGACATTTTTATTTCACTCTCCTATTATTTTAATTAATTAAAAAAATGATTTTTGTATTTTTTGGAAAAAATTTTAATTATTCCGCGAAATTTTTTAATTTATAGAGATTATAATTTATTAAGAAAATAATGGCGCGGTGTGATTATTTCAAAATTATCACAGACTGTCAACCAATTAACTGACACTAAAAGGTATTGATACCCTGTATTGACAGCCAATAAATAATTTCCGATGAAATGAAACATTTGAGCGAAACGTCGGCATTCCCCCGAAGAGGATCCACTTTGCGAAAATTGAAATGAATCTGCACGAGACACCTGCCATATTGACTCGAAAATACCCCCCGACATGACCAGTAAAAATCAATTAAACATTTAAAAGTTGAAAAAACAAATTTTATAAAAATGCCAACTGCCCACGCGACCCCCAAAATTCCGACAATAAAATGCCTGAATATTTTTTTTTCAGCTCCCATTAACATTTTCGCTGATGTATATTTACGCACATATATTCGTTATTCAACACACCATTAAGTACACATATAAGTCCAGGCAAAGGAAAAGTGTTTGGTCATAAATCGTAATTACGAAGCGGCGCGGCCGAGAATTTGTCACAGGAGCATCCATCAACCGACTACATCTGTGCGACGCCCAAGAATTGCTCATGTACTTGAAAACCATGTGCTAAATATGTATGTGATTCACATAGCGAGTATTTTTTATACCCCAAGTGAAATACCTTGAAAAATTAATTCGTCGGAACGCCACAGAGTCGACGAGACTGATATCCTAATTAAATTAAGAGTACATGCTAATATTAAAACTCAATATTTTTTTACAACTGTACATAAGGTTTCATCAGAGATGGGAATACGATGCCTGAAGACTTATCGGAGCAAAAACGGTGTTCCTTTCTGGACAGGTTTTATTTTTATCCATTTTTTTTTCGTCGATTCGTATCTGAAATATATATGCTGGGGAGTGAAATATTGAAATATGAAGCCTTACGCCCTTTTTCGGTGGACAGCAGGTGGTGAGAAATATTGCGGATAATTTGAATCTCTATCTTTGGAGTATAATAGAATTCTAAGATGGTGAGTGAAGTACTTGGTGAATAGGGCATGCGGCAAAGTACATGAGATGAGTGAAATTCTTCAAATATAAAGGATCATCCCTCCTATTCATAGCGGTGAATGTAAATGGAAATAATGGAAATGATGGAAATGATGGAAATGATGGAAATGATGGAAATGATGGAAATGATGGAAATGGTGGAAATGGTGGAAATGATGAAAATGGTGGAAAGGGTGGAAATGGTGGAAATGGTGGAAATGGTGAGGATGAAAATTCATTAAAATATAGTGGATGCATTAAATGTGGGGAAAATTTATGAATACTTTGAGGGATTCACGTGGTGGTCTGTTATATTGGGGTGTGCTACCAAATAACTTCAAGGGAAATTGCAGCAAAACACCAATAGACACGATAAATATGTAAGGAGAGATAATGGCCTCTTGACGTTATCTCGGCATTTTATTTCGCCTCCTATCTTCCTTTGAAAGATGACCATGTGCTGCTCGAGAGGCTGCGATAAGAATTCGAAGAGCTCCACGTGCGCATCATGTAAATTGATCTCAAATTCTCATTTATGTGTTCGCCTTACGTTTCGAGGAAACCAATTACTTGTCCCCCATTTTTTTTTTTCTTGAAACCTTTTTTTTTTTTTTATTACCCCATTTTTTTTGGCCATTTCCCGGAAAGAAAAAAGAGATAATTCCGGTGATATGTTGAATATAATTTGAGTTGTGAGAGTGGATTT
This sequence comes from Fopius arisanus, assembly GCF_000806365.1. Taxonomy (NCBI): domain Eukaryota; kingdom Metazoa; phylum Arthropoda; class Insecta; order Hymenoptera; family Braconidae; genus Fopius; species Fopius arisanus. The sequence continues at coordinate 561,946 of NW_011887794.1, read as the reverse complement.
CGCAATTTTTGAGAGGTTTTAATAGAGACGTTGAGGAATACGAAATTACGGGAGGGAAAGGGCTGAAAAAAAAAGTGAAACCAGTGGTCTCAATTCGTCTGAATTTCTGGAGCTTGCGAAGAACAACAGCTGCCTCTTGGGTATGCGAATAAAATATTTAAGAGTATGGAACTAAGTGTATGAACGCAATACTTCCAGACAGACGAACATACAGACAATTGTACTCAGGGGTTTATATATGGTGACAGATGTTGGAGAGCGTCTATAGGAGTAATCCCACTCAAAAAAGGGGGTGGAAGTGGGTGGTACTTGCGATAGCTTGACAACCCTTATCAGACGGCGTCGTGACAATCGATTTTAAATGGTGTTCTGCGCTCATTGTGAGGGGCGATTACACCGGTTAAAGAGAAATGAATAATTAATCGATGTTTCGATTCAATTCGTTAATTGGATATTTAAATTTTTTTACGGGGTGGGGTAAATGGGGATTGATGAGGATTCATCGGTCGGGGGTTAATGATTTTAGATGATCCACCGGTGGGGAGTTTCAAGTCATTTGGGACCTGGGGGTGGGGCTGTTGGGAATTTTTAATGTTAATGAGTGGATTAAAAAGTCTTGGGAAAGGGTCATTAGGGATGGGAAATTGAATTTTTGATTGGGCTTGAGGGGATTGAGGGCGGTGCGCGGCCCTTTGACAGCTGACGTTGACAGCTGAGGGATATGGGCCCCTCGGACCCCCATGTGGACCATTAAATTTTGAAACTCTCGTATTTCGTTTTAGTGTGAAAGCGAGAAGTTTTCCTTTCTCTCTTGATGATTTTTTTTTCGTCGAGGTCGAGGGGGCATTTTTGGGACAGCACAGGCCCAATGACCGATTTTTTAATGGGTTACTGTGACGGATGTAAATAATTACTACATCAACAGAATAAATAATTAATAATCATTATAATTGTATTAAAATATGTGAGAATAATTATGACGGAAATTAATTATTGATTTATAAAAAAATTGATTAAACTCGTTTTTTTTTCAATAAAAAAAATTTAAAAAATGGGGAAATCCCTGAAAATTTCTGCAGTCGATAATTCCGGGATTTTCTTGATCGTCCGTTGAATTTTCACAGCCACCTAGCGCTGAGATCGCCCCGAAAAACTGAAAAAAAAAATACAATCCCTCGCCCCCACATTTTCTGTGAAATAAACATGACTCGCTCGTGCATTGCCCACTCCTCCATCGTTGTCCAAAAAATCCAAATGTAAAATTATCACCATAAAAAACGGGCCTCCCCCCCCAACAACAAATATCAATCCCAATAAACCGTCAATTCCGCGACTTCAACGTGTCTCCTGAGTGTTAAAACAACAAGTGCATTAATTAAATTTAACCGCATATGTGACATGTCCATCAGATTCTAACCAGCACTAATGACATTATGAAAAAAAAACCGTGGAATACTTTCACCGTGAACAAACACGAGTATTAATTCTGTGATAAGGCCCCAGTCCCCGATTAATAAAAGTCTAATTATACTCGGATTTATCACTGGGGCTCGTGTTCCATCAATTGTTTCAATAGTTAATAATGAATTTTCTCTGAAACTTGAAGAATACATAGCAGTAAGTAATTATTTGTTGAGGACTCATGTGTTAATTAACAAATAATTGATTTTTTTTTTGTGGAGTATGGGTTTTTAATTGATTGGGGAAAAATTATCGTGGCCCTGACCAACTTGTTGAGTCTTTACATCTAATGTTTGAGGGGAGGGAGGATGATTCATTCCTGGATGATTGCAATTGTGTAGAGGTAGAAAGTATCTCTCACTGCTTCCGGAATTGTTTGCAGATATGGTAGCAGCTGGAGCGACAGCTCTGATGGCTGCTGGTGACAGCGGGGCATCCAAAACAGCTGATAATGGGGGACAGGAGGGACAGTTGAGTGGTGAGGGCGAGAGAAGGAGAACTTCAGCTTTTGCAACAAGTATATCATTTTTTAAAATATTCTCTTGCTTCATGTCAACTCCTCCTGTTTTCTCTCCACTTTCATTTTTTTTCTCATTTTCGTCGGGGAATTACTCAGTATTGGTTGAATGGAATTCCATGAATTTTATTTTTTTTTCAAGAAGATCTTTTGGAGTTTTATTTGCAATTTGATTTTTTTAAATCCCTCCGCTGGATTTAGAGATATTCCGGATAATGTGCAGCTCGAAATCTCAGATTGTTTTTTTTTGGGGGGTCATGAATATGTTAAAGCGGTTTCGTGAGTTTATTGTGATGATAAAATTAAATTCCTCAGTTATTTTGAGACGTGATCAGAGGATCGAGTTCATCCGCATGATTTTCAATCGGAAATTCCCACAGGGCAAGCGGTCATCGATTATTTAATGGAAGTTGAATGTTGAATTGTAAAAAGTGAATTAAAAAACGAATTTCCATGAATCAATGATCATCCGGGAGCATATTTCCGTCATTAAGCAATCCATTCGATTGATTAATGAATCATCAAACGGCTGAAAGAATTTTCTTCGATAATTGCGGAATGATGATTTTTTCTTTATTTTTTTTTGCCTTGAGAGAAAAAACGGTGAAGAGTTCAGTGAGTCATTCTGAGGCTTTACTACACTGTAGTAGAGCCCATTGATCGGTCTGGTAGTCCGGCTTTATTTAATTGTTAGCATCAATCCAATTACCGATTATTGTGTGTCAATTTAGGGAGGAAGGACAGCTCAATCACACCAAATAAGACTGCATCCATTCGAGAAACCAAGACCTCTAGACTCCGAGCTGCTTCAATAGTTTCTCCAACTGGTTAGAGTCTTTCCAGATTAATTTCCATACAATTACATATTTTAAACTGCTATAAATAATAATTAGACCAATCTAAGATCCACTGAACGATCTCTGAAATTTTTTTAATAAAAACAAAAATAGATTCCATCGATTAAATTGATTATTGGAATTTTACACTCGCCAATAATTTAATTCCTCCAGCAGATGCTTCGACAGTCGTCAGAAGATCTGGACTTCCGGAGACGTCACGCAGTTCCCCCCACACATCGAGCAGCAACTTATCAACAACTCAGGTATAAACAAAAAGCTATCGTCGACGATGGCCTTTGCTGAGTAATTCCTCGGTTAAATTATTGCCACTGTCATATCACCGCCTCGATAACGGAAAAACTTTTCCTTTTGGAATATTTGCAGAAAAATCCACGAGTCTCTGGAATACCGCAGATATTTTTGCGCGAACGAGAGAGACATCGACACTTACCTAACAGAGGGGCAGATGTCCATGAAAAATTGATGGACTCAACTGCTGGTGAGTATTTTTACACCTCTAGAAATTGTGAAGTGATGGAGAGCATCGATTATTCAAGTCGGGGATAATTCATGATCTCAATGGTTTTTCCTGGGATTATGACAGCTCTGACAGATTAAATTCAAGAGTCATGCCGGTGTATTCTTGCTGCCAAAATTAATATTGAAAATGTCTTATCGAATTATTTCAAGAATAATCAGATCTTTTTCTGCGAATATCTCGAGAACTAGTGAGTGGAGTAAAAAGTGTGGATTACATTTTTTTTTTAGAATTTTATTCTCCACAAAAAAGGTTGTACGATGTTTTTTCCTCCACTCGTAGTTCTCGAGATAAATCCGAAATGGAAAAACTAGAAAAATCGTGTGGTCATTGAGGTTTCAAGTTTTCATCGACAGGAGGAAATTTTATGCAATTGAAATTTGCTATCAACGGAGGAGGCCATTTCCCTCCCCCATCGCTGAATTTCAAAGCTTTCAAAGTACTGAACGAACCCTTTCAGCTCATTCCACCCGAGAATACAAAAAAAATAAAATCGATAAGACTACGTATGAGAGCACTTAAACTCTTGAAAATGGGGATGAAAATAGCTTTATCGGAAAACAGGCAGGAAAAAATTCATTCCAATGGTCAGAGCGATGTTTCCCGCATGCCAATCCCTCATCACAAACGTAATTACGTATTCCAAGCAAAAGCTGAGCGGAAAGCCCATAAAAGACCCTTCAAACACAAAAAAAAAAAACAAGTAAAAACAGTAAAATTCTGACGTTTGAAAATTTTCCATTTCCATCACTCATAATATCTCTGAAACCGTCGACCTCCGAAAAAAATGTCCCGTACCTTTTTCCTAGAGAATTAAATTCCGAACAAAAAACTGTTCCTCGACTTTTCCCGTAAACCCGACGGATTCCTCGTAAATCGCGATTTTCTCCCGTAATAAAACGGAAATGACGTCTAATTCCAGGAGAGAGGATTCCCTCGCGACGTCCTAAAAAGCCCTCGAAGCTCTCACCCCCGCCGAAATCCTCTCGCACCCCCTCGCGTCCCTCCTCGATCCCCTCGCTGAAAACCTCCCCTTACACGTCGACGGAGGTTTTGCAACGAGTGGACGCCCTGACAGCGCTGACTCGCGCCACGATGGAGCGAGTGGAGAGACTGGCGTCGTCCTCTCCCTCGAGCGTTCCAGTACCAATAAAATCCCCAAGAATTCCCAAACCGAAAGCCTCCCTCGAGGACTCCAAGTCCCCGCAGGTTGTCCACCCCTTACCCCCGATCTCAATCCTAAAACACAAGTCCTCGGATCCCTCCGAGACCGAAGCCGTCACACCACTGCCAACAGTAGCCTTCGCCCTGTCAACGGAGAAAACGAGAAAAAAACACGGAATCCTGAAGAAAAGATGTAGCCTCGACGAGAATGAGATCCTGCGTCGATCCAGTGCATCACCAGACTCGATCCTCATCCCCGCTGACTCCCCAGAGGGTGATTACCGCCCGATTCTCAAATACGAGAGACGTTCCTCCCTGGATGAATTAGTGAAACACCCGAAGACCGATCAGACACCTCCCTCGATCCTGAAGAACCGCTGGTCCCGCTCCAACGACGAGGAAGATTCAGAGCCTCAGGGAATCCTGAAGAAACATCCCCAAAGCATTGTTGACGCTGTTGCCAAGAGTCTGGGGGTCACCTGGACGGAACTCGAGTCAGATAAAAAATCCGAGGTTCGTCCAATCCTGAAGAAAAAATTCTCTCACGACGAGTCATCGTCCTCTGACCCACCGTCCCTGGAGCCACGTCCGATTCTCAAGAAAAAATCCAGCACCGACTCTGACGAGCACGAGCCCAGAAAGACAATCCTGAAATACAGAAAGAACTCAGAGGATTCAAGCAACGAATGCGAGACAGTTCCGAATTCCCCGAGGAAATTATCAGTCCTGAAACAGCACTCACTCCAGAGGAGAACGAACAGTCTCCCGGAGTGCGATGCCCTGACGGTTAAACCGATTCTCAAGAACTCACGGTCGCGCTCAGTCCAGGGCCCACCACCTGAGGAGGTGTTCCTGAGGAAAAGAGCGGGATCTGTGGGACACGAGGACGGGAAGTGGCCAGACGGCTGGAGGAGGGAAGGATGTGGCAAGGATAATGAAAAAAGTGATAAAGAGAGTGATTCAGTGGTGACATTCGAGTTGCCAGGGATTAGACTGGGATTTTGCTCGGAGGAGGCAGCTGGCAGGAGACTTGACGATCTATCAGCCAAAATCAGGAGGGACAAGAGGGTCTCCAGGAGATTCAGGGATCGGAGAGAGATGCAGAATCTCACGATGAGGAGGGAATCCCCTGGGAGGGGTGGGAATATCGAGGAGACCAAGACTGTTGTTGTAGAGTTCCAAGGAGTAGATGACCTGGACCTGGGGAGGATAAAGGATATGAAGGAGATGAAGGAGAGGGATGGAAGGGATGGAGAGAGATTCTGCACTCAACCTGTCACCTGCCAGGAGGTGAGGGAAGCCAAGGGTATGGTGGACTGCCCTCAGGGAAATGCGGGCGATCATGGAGATGAGGATGATGAGGGAGATGAGGGAGATGAGGGAGATGAGGGAGATGGGAGAGATGAGGGGTGTCGAGAACCTGGTGATCCGTCTAAACTGAGTTTAGCTCAGCGCGTGGCCTTGTTCAATCGCAGAATTGCCACTCAGAGTGAGGAGAGAGCTGGGTGGGTAGAGAGGCAGAGAAGGACTGTCAGTCGTTTTAGAACACAGCCTGTTACATCGGAGGAGGTCGAGGACGCCGCCAGACACGTTCCAAATCCACTAGTCACTGGACAGCCTAGAACTGAACGACTAATCAATGGTGAGGATTTTTTTAACGATCGAATGAGCAGTGAATTTGGCTTGAATGATTTGAATGATCCCCAGGATATCGAGTAATAAAATTCATCAATTCTCAAAAATTCCATTGTTATCAATAATTTTTCAAGGCCTTTTTTTGAAAATAGGGAGTGGTTAATTGAGGATGAGTGAGGGACTGAGTGATAATTGAGTGATTGATGCTGGATCGCAGTGACAACTAGAGTAATTGCATCACCTGCATGATAATCCAATTATTATGAGTTTTTATGTGAAATTTTGATTTTATTGTTTGTCATTTTATTGATTTTTTAAAGTTAAAAACCACGATACACCAAAAAGTATCCTAAAATCATCAAGTTCCTATACCGTATGCAACCGTTCGTCCTCGACAAAATTGGACTTAAGATCGGATTTATCCCAGGAGGGGCCAGAGAGATCTGGGATTGTCCCGGAGACGTACAGTGACAGCATGAAGAGATACATGGGATGTACAGTGCCTTCTTATGACTACACTGATAATAAAGTTGATAAAAATTGTGGATACAATGGAAGAACAATAGCGAGAGTTATTTGTGATAAACAATCACGTGGTAAATTTGAGAGGGATTCAGTGGATAGGAGCTCGAAGGTAATAAGCAATACTCAGAGTTTGGATTTTACTGGTGTCAGTATTGCTGATCGTTTGGCAGCCTTGAAACGCAGTGGATCGACTGATTGGAAGCGTCGAGTTATTTCTGAATCGCTCCCACCTTCCATTGTCGAGAGACCATTGGATAATGATAAGGTCAGATATTTTATTTTCAATTTCACACCGATCTGAAATGTTTTTCAGCAAAAAAAATTCTTGCATTCAAGAAAAAAATGACAATTAAAAATATTTTTGAAGAGAAAAAAAAATAAAGAACGGCCTAAGAGAGATGGATTTTTTATTATGAATTAAAAAAATGATGACTTCATGTATTGGTCTCGCCACTTCATGTATTTTATTTTCTATTTAAAATACTATGCCACGAAACGTGTGAATGAACACGCCGCGGCTAGATTTAGATCTGAACTCGTCATCGAGAGGTGATAAGAGTTATGATATCCCCACGGTAAAAATGAATCGGCGTAATCAATTTTAGGACGGACTAAAGACTGATATCAGCCAGAGGGAAAAAGAGGAATTGATGATTACTCAGAAAAAATTGGCGGATCGCCTAGAGAAGTTGGAATCGGCTGCCGAGGGATGGAGAAAACGTGTGGCCACTGCCGATGCTGTCAAGTTCTCCGTCGCGGGGAAGATGAAATTTGATCAGGTCGACATCGTCAAGCAAAATTCCAAGGTAGTATTTGAATCAATGGGGAACTGCAGCAGTGGAGAGCGGAGAAAGAAAACTCCACACAAGAAGGACGACACGAGAAGAGGTAACTATTTTCACTTTGATGTTGATTTTTTATAATTAATCTCGGTGTGTAGATGTTGTGGATGAGGAGAGCAAGGACGTGACTACGAGGAAGACGTCGAGCACAGTCGCCTACAATAATGGAGGTGAATTATTTGATTTGATTGAGAAATCGTTAGGGTTTATTTTTCCTTGATCGATAAAATTTCTTTTACTCTCCGAATCAGAGGTTCATGAGACATCAATCCAACACATTCCAAATCCAGCGGATGAGACCTTCACATCGTTCTTCTCGAACATCTCCTTCGAGAGATCCCAGGAAGAGACTCTCGCCATCGCCGAGTTGGACTTTGACCTGATAACACCATCAGAGAAACTTTGCTCGAGACGCATGATTCAGGTGCAACGTAGGAAGGTGTCAACTCATCACAATCCCCTGAAAACACTGGCAGCGAGGACAGACTTGAAATCGGAGTACACAGACGTTAAAACAGGTGTTGCTGAGCGTCTGATGAAGCTGAAGAACCTGGAGAAAATCGGTAAGAACTCGTCTTTAGCTGTGGAAGCCCTGGCAGGTCTGGCCTCCACCGAGAGCTTCACATCAGTCTCCCTGAAGTCGACAGACGACACGTCCTCGGGCTTCACGAAATTCCACCCAAAGGACCACGTCTTCCTCATCCTCATAAAAGGCAGGAGACACGTTCAAGTGAGACTCGTCGAGCCATCGATTTCGAGCCTCAATTCAGGGGACAATTTCATCCTGGTCACAAAAATCGAGATCTTCCACTTCATCGGAAAATACAGCAATGTGATAGAGAAGTCGAGGGCAACAGAGATCGCCCTGAGCATCCAGCAGACCAAGGATTTAGGCTGCAAGGCATCCAGAGTCATCACCCTAGACGAACAGAAGAATTCCTTCTCCTCTCAGGATTTCGAGATCTTCTGGAGACTCTTGGGGCACTCGTCACCCACTCCCCCGGATGTGGCAGATGCTGGTCACCCCGATGAAGACGAGCAGTACGAATCAGCCCTCATCGACACAAACGTCGTGTACGAGGTCTCCAACAATCAGCTGATCCCTCTGGATAAATACTGGGGTGCAATTCCGAAGATCAAGATGCTGGATCCCAGTAAAATTCTTATCTTTGATTTTGGCAGTGAGTTGTACATCTGGAATGGCAAGTGTGCACCAGGTGACAGCAGGAGGTCCTCCCTGAGGCTCGCGGAGAGCCTCTGGAGTGAGGGCTACGATTATTCGGACTGTGCCATTTCCCCTGTGGACGCAGCTCAGGTAATTGCAGGGAGAAAAAAACCAGACGATGAGAAAAAGGGGAGTGAGAGGCCTGAGTGGTGCCTCTCAGCGAAACTCACGCAGCACATGGAGACGATTCTCTTCCGAGAGAAATTCCTGGACTGGCCGAATTCGTATGGAATAATCAAGTGTAAGAGACCTGAGGAAAAAGATCGTGACAGAGTCGATGGAAAAATTGTAATCGATCCTCCAGATGTATCCGCCATGACGAGTCATCAGAATCCACCGGTGGATCTTGTCCTCGAGGGGTGTCACCTGGGGCGAGGCACTGGATGGTTTGACGATGAGTTCAATCGACAGTACCTGGTGACCACCACTGATGTCACAGTCTGGCATATCGAGGAGCACTCGTACTCGAGGGTCGAGGAGGAGTCTGCAGGACAATTCTTCAGTGGTGACAGTTATATCATCAGGTGGATGTATCTCATCACTGTGACTGGGAGAGAACTCTCAGGATTGCCCTCGAAGCATGCAGTCGAGGGAAGGGACAGATGCGCCTATTTTATCTGGCAGGGGAAAAATGCATCTTTGAATAAACAGGGGACAGCTGCACTTTTGACTGTTGAGTTGGATAAGGAGGAAGGGCCTCAGGTGAGAATTGTCGAGGGCTTTGAACCCCCGGCATTTCTCAATCTCTTCAGGGGTGGAATGGTGATACACTCGGGGAAGATGTCCGAGAGGGAAGAGAAGGAAAAATCGAAGGAGGTGATCAAGGCATTTTTCTGCAGAGGAGGCAGAGAGGGAGAGACGTCTCTTCTCCAGGTGCCTTTTTCCTCGAGACAGCTCAGGACGAGGGGCTCCCTCCTCTTCGTGAACAGTCGACGTGGAATAGTGTACGTCTGGTACGGGAAGAACTGCCTCCTACGCGGTAAAAGAAATGCATTTCATGCTGCTGAGATGCTGAGGGTGAGGAAACCCGTGGAGATGGGGCTGAAGGAAAAGCCTGAGGTGATAATCGTGGAGATCGACGAGGGTGAGGAGCCAGAGGATTTATTTGGGGAGGGAATGCACAGGAAATTATATGGAACCATCAGTAGAATGATTTCCAGGCATACTCCGAGGATGTTTCATTTCTCAAGTGTCTCTGGGGAGTTCAGGGTGGTGGAGGTATTCTGTCCTCAGAGGGACGAGGAGCATACGGCTTTTCCGTTTCTTCAGGAGGAGCTGTACCAGGCGAGTCAGCCAGCACTTTTTCTGCTGGACAATGGGGAGGAGCTGTGGCTGTGGCAGGGCTGGTGGCCCAACACTGGGGATGAGGATCAGACTGGCAGTGGAGCTGTCAGGTGGCAGGCTGAGAGGAGAGCTGCTATGGGGGCTGCTGTTGAGTACTGGGCCCTGGGGCATGGAAAAAAGGGAGCTATTTACCTGGTCTGGGCTGGCCTGGAACCACTAGAATTTATTAATCTCTTTCCTACGTGGGGGAATAGGGATGAAATCGCTGAGCTCAATATGAGGGATGGTAGAACACCTGGGGAAATGCTGTCACTGGAGAATGAGTTGACTCGACTCACTCAAAGTACTTATCCACCTGCTCAATTACTACAACGACCCTTGCCTGAGGGAGTCGATCCTACTAGTTTAGAAATTTATTTGTCTGCCCAGCATTTTCAGGTAAAGTTTTTTTTTTAATCCAGATAAAATACCCATAGCATTGGTTCATTTATTCGTTCGAATTTTCCTTCAGGAACTACTGGGGATGAACCTGGAGGACTTCCAAAAGCTCCCGTCCTGGAAGCAAATAGATATAAAAAAGAAAATAGGACTTTTCTGACAGCCGTTTGTCCTCAGCCTCAAGAGACTTTGTAAATTATTCTTGAAGTATTTCTAGTAACTGAACTGTCTTCAAAAATTCAAATCACCAATCGCCTAACAGTCTTCTAATCAAAGTACCATTTTTCAAGCTGGCAAAAGGCTACTAAAGTATTAATCCGAATCTGCAGTATAGTTTATATATTTTGAATACAGTAAAAGAGACTAATGGAAACAAAAAATGAAAACAAAAAAAGGAAAAAATTGGCTTGTGAATATCTTACTTATATTTGTACGGGTTTTATATTTATCAATACATGTGTGTTTTAAAATTGTTTACCTCGATAACACGTACTCTTCATTTTTTTCACCCCTCACTTTTCAAACCTCTGGCTCATTCAGCCCCCATGACATCGTAAAATTACAATGAAAACTCAAGCTCCACGCTGTTGTATATTTTATTACAAATAACAGGTTTTAAACTCACGAACGTTCAGTTGCAAATAATATTCTCTCACCATTAAACTCTCGCAAAAATGATCGAATCATTATAAAATATATTTTGTTTTAGAAAAAAAAAATTGCTTCATACGAATATGAAAAAAAAAAAAATATTGTCAACAAAAAATACCAGTGGAGATTGAAAATTATGAAAGAAGAACAAACAAAACAAGAAAATTACATCCACTGGAATAAATTTTTTTGTTTCGTCTCTTTGATCAATCATCTCCCTAAAATTAATTATAAATTTCAATTAATACAATTAGAATAACTGAATATTTATACATACAGATTAATAGAATAGACAATAAAAATTTTGTAATGAACAAGGCCAACGACTCCAAAAACGAGACTGTTTGCGAAATTTTTCGAAGCTAATTACAGCCTCAGATTGCGAAATTTACAGAGCATTTAAAAAAATTATCCGATCCAATGATTGTTCGCGAATTACTCTATTGCTCTCAACTCCACCGCTGGATATTAAAATAATTTAAATACTCTCTCTTATTAATCGTTAATATTTCTCTGATGCGATTCTGCAGTATCTATTTTTTTCAAATTCATTGTACCTTCTCATCCATGTAAGCTCTGATTGCATTTTGACATTCCGTTGAACACCAGTGTTGTACCAGAAGATAGCTCTCAGATTCCAGAGCAGCTGATAATTTTGATCTCAAGCTGTGACGAAGAAGTGCTTTCGTCGCCTCCATAGACTGCGAAGAGAAATAAAATTAATGTCCAACAGTATTACGCAGAGTTCTTACTCCGCATAAAGAAATACGCAATGAATATTAAAATGATGTCCCAACGCTTTTCTAAAATCCCAAGTGGCACACGTGGGTGGTGCGTGGGATCCCCAAGTCAATTCATTTCGATTTATTTTCAATATCGCGTTAAACTCGGAAAACCTCAGATTGCGCAGGAACATGTGGATCTACGTGACATTTTTTCTAATAATAATTGTAATCAGTGATGGAAGGTACATGAGGATCAAGAGCAAACCGCGGAACGTCTTCTTCAAGTACCGCGAGGGAGTGAGTCAAAAACAATTTTCCATTTCAAATGTCTGGAGTTATTAATAAATTCAACTCCAGGTGACAGGTGAGAAAACTCTCCCTAGATGTCGACCCCATGACGCCTGCAATATCCTCTACAAGAGATTCTGGACGGATGACATTGTGGAGAGACTCTGCAGGTGTCCGAATGGAGAGGAATGCCCCTGGACTGACAAATTCGACAATTACACGATGAATGTCAACAACAGATCATTTCTGAAGGTAGAAATTCCTTAAAATTCCTACGAGACGGGAAAAATTTCCATTGACTTCTCCAGGAATTCCCAAATTTCCAGTTCTGCGATCCCGTCAACCCCGAGAATATCTGCAAGCCTCGAAAGACAGCGGCTGTAGTTCGCGGTGAAATTTCAGATAATCATGAAAACCTGACAGCCCACAGAGTTCGAGTCACCTGCTACTGCCCCAAATCCTATTTTTGGCATGTACAGAGGTACGATTACACCGATAACAAGCTTTATCAGCGCTTTAGGTGCTCCAAGGTAAGCGATTAATTATTGCGAATAAAATAAATTATTTATCAATGAGAAAATAAATTGTAATCAACAGCAGAGAATGTGCGGTAGCTACGAATTCTGCGGACTTGTGAGGAACGATTTATATTCCACGTATTATCGGTGCTCGTGCCCCAGTGGTAATTTATGTATCCCGAAAGATAAACAGCTAGAAAGTACTCAAGAGTTTTTGTACTCAGGGCCTGTTATCAACGCGTACTGCGATCCTTGGAATATCAGCAGTACATATTACTAAAAATTCAGAGGCTTTTACAAATTTTTCCCTAAAATCTATACTGTCCAAGCAAATAAATGATTTATGAAACAAAAAACTTGAATTAATTAAATAAAATACAAACCTGAGAGGATTGTTCACTCATGGCTCGAAGAGAAGGCAACAGCTCCACATGAAAGCGATCAGGCCACAAAACCCTGGTAACGAGCCCAGCCCTGAGTGCCTCATTAGCAGTGAGAGTTCTGCCCCCGAGGAGAAGTTCACTCGTCTGAAATATCAGGTTAAAATAATAATTCACTGGAATCCGTGGAAAAATTCAATAAAACCTACCACAGCCGTCCCCAGGACGTGCGACAGCGTAAAAACAGCGGCACCCTCAGCGATCTGTCCTAATTTTCCATAAGGTGTGCTGAAGGAGGCCTTATCACTCGCGATGACGAGGTCAAAAAGAGGCAACATGGTGACACCCAAACCAACAGCAGAGCCCTGAACCCCGGCGACAATGGGTTTATTAAAAGTAGCTAAACTCTTGATGAAGTCTTTGACCCCATCAGCAAGTAATTGAGCATTTGCCCTCCTGAGGTCCTTATCGCCCTCGAGGAGGCTCTCGAGGTCAAGGCCCTCGCAGAAACTCGAGCCCGTAGACGTCAGGAGAACGATCCTGCAGTCATCATCCTTCTTGAGGATCGACAGCACTTCTTTGAACTCCTGCATCATCGGGAGGGTAATACCATTCCTGATTTTCGAAGTTGTCGAGGGGGTGAGGATCAACTGGACGAGATTCCCGTGTCTCTGGACATTGATCTCTTTATTGCTGAACACGGTTTTTCCCTCTTTCCTCTGGTCCTTGGTCTTTCCTTTTCTGTTAAGTACAGAATTCTTCCCTCGATTGGAGGATTCACTGGCTAAAGCAGTCACAGCCTCAGCTAAACACGCCGATAGTTCGTCCTCCTCGTCCTGGGTCTCGTTCAGGCCCTCGAGAAGATCGTCCTCCGATTTTTCCTCCAAGTCGTGCTTGGCGAATGTCACCTTGCTCCTCTGGGTCTTCTTGACCTTCGGGATTTTGCCAGCGGTTCCATTGGTCCTCACATTTTTCTCATCATCGATCTCCTCGTCCTTCGGCTTTGGCATCTTCTTCCTGTCGATGGGCTTGGACTTCCCTGGCGACGACTTCTTCACAATTTTCTGGGGGACTTCGTTCTCCACTTTCTCCACCGACTTCTTTTTCTTGGATTCCTTCCTTTTCTCCTGGTCCCGCCTCTTTCCGTGCCCCCTCTCCTCCAAACTCGACCTGTCGTCGACACTCACCCTCGGACTACCTGAAGCACTCGAAAAAGAACTCGAGGAGTGCCGCCTGACGATGATAGAAGCGTCCGCAGCATTTCTGATCTTCGCAGGGAACAGAAACTCCCCTGGAGGTGTTTTCGATGGTGTTATCAGTGGCTCCTCCTCCATCGGCACACTTCCAGCGGAAATTCTCTTTGCTCTAGGAGCTTTTGGCCCAGGGGCAGCTGACGTTCTCAACCTGAGAACCGCATTCTTCACGAGTTTTGTTCGTATCTTCAACTCCCTCTGGACTTTTTGAATATCCATCACTTTTGCCTGGGACTTTGTGACAGGCACGAGACGCCTCTTACCTGGCTGCTCCACATCGTATAGCAGATTGACGACTCCCTCGTCCTGAAGGAGTCGATCGATCTCATTGACTGATTTTTTTCGCTTAACTGCACCCTCCGGGGACTTCCTCGAGGATTTCCCAGAGCTCTGCATCTTCGGGACTTTGCGAACGATTTTTTTCGCTACTGGTACGGGTTTCACCAGTTTCGAATCCCTCTGGGTCTTTCGGGGAGTCTCTGCCTCCTCGATATCTGTATCTTGAGGTCCAGGAGAGGAAGGATTCTCAGATTTTTTCATTGGAGTTTTCACAGGCTTGACCTTCTGTCGTTTCGCCGTGATTTCGTGCTCCCTCGCCTTCTCCGTGGGCTTCCGCTTTCTCCCAGACCTCGTCTCATCGATTTTAAATTCCTCTATGGTCTCGTCTTCGTCCAGGATTTGCTTGGGTACCACTGGAGACTTCCTCGGGGATATCCTTGATTTTTTCGAGGTCATGGGCAACTCCAGGAGTTGTTTCAGTGCCAATTGCCTCTCGACGAGAGGATCGAGCTTCGGTGGGCTGTTGGTCTCGATTTCTTTAACCTCAGACGTCTGGTTCTCAGATTTAGGCTCGACTGTGAGGGTCGGGGGCTTGAGGTTTGTCCACTCGGGGTCCACGTCCCCCTCGAGGATGGCGAGAAGGTCTTTGCTGTCCGACGAAGGCTCGTGGGGGCTCTCTTTGGTCTCCTCTCGTTTGACTGAACCCTCTGGTGATTCTGACGCCTCTGGAGGTGTCACCGACTGGGCCTTCGAGGATGACGTCCTCGTCTTCGGGGATCTCGAAGATTTTTCGTCCAGGAGGCACTTCAGCTGGTCCTCAACGGGATCCTCTACCTTCGAGGCAATCTCCTCCTCCTCGACGTTACCATCGCTCCAGTCATCGTAAATTACCTCGATCACTGATCGTTTTTTTACTTCGGGACCCTCTGACTTCGGCTCCGGGGGACTCGATGGACCATTTTGACGATCTAGTGTTGGGGATGAATCGGGGGGCGTCAGGGACGGCTCTGCGTACTCTATCACGTTGTACTCGATTGTCTCCTCCGTTTTTTCAGGCTCCTGGACCTCTGGGATCACTATTGTCTCCTCTATCAGGTGAATTGTCTCCTTGTCTTCAGGGTCTGAGGCTTGTTCTGTTCCCCGAGACTTTGAGGGATCTTCAGGGGATTCCTCGGACTTGGGGAGAAGTGTTTGAACATTTTCTGGTGGATTTTTCCCTGGGGACGATTCAGATTTAGTTGTAGTTTCAGGGACAGGTTCAGGGACAGTTTCCATTGACTCTGGGGTCTTCTCACTCGATTTCTCAGGGGTTGAACCCTTCTGGTCCATTTCCTCGTGGGAATTCTCGTCGACGAGCTTCTCGTTCTTCACGTTCTTCCCATTTTCAGTTTTCAGGGGCTCCGATTTGTCCAAATTATTCTCCTCTACAATATCTTGAATTCCTGTCCAGTTCGTAATTTCTTTTTTGATCAGTTCTGGATTTGATTTTTCAGAGTCATTTTTTATAACTCCTGAATCTGACGATTGAGAATCTTTTTTTATGATCCCTGGAGCTGACGAATTAGAATCGTTTGTTTTTATTTCCGAATCATACGATTCAGAATCTTTTTTTATGACTCCTAAAATCGACGATTGAGAATCATTTTTTACAACTTCAGAATCTGACGATTTGGAGTCATTCTTGATGACTTCAAGATCAGATTTAGAATCGTTACCAAAAGCTCCAGCCTCTGCCACGACAGGATTATTCATTTCTTCTTTACTCATATCAACTGATTGAAATATAAAAATTCTCCCAATATTCTACGAAAATATCATGGTTACCTTCCGTTGTACGTCTCGGTGATAAGGAAAATTTCCGATTAGAGGTGTAGGTTAGAAATGAATTGTTGACAACTTCTTCACCCAATACTTCACTCACACTATATTTACTTCGAGTTGATATGATTACTCCAGTGTTTACGTGCACTGGGTCCCTCCGTCACACATCAATTATTCAATTGAAATTTTTCAATATTTTTTACACTCACTTTTTATACCGTGAACACAGATAATGCGGTATTTACTTTTCCACAGTGGCTCGCACTGTTGAAATGCTAGATGTGGCTTCGGCATGATCTCCAAACCGCCATTGTACTTCACTGCGACAGATACAACAAAAGGATGAGTTTTATTCGGAGATTCTCGATATTTTTTTTTATTCCTGTTGTAAAGACATCCCTCTGTCGGGAGGGCACAGCGATACGCAGGTGGAGATTATTTTGCGGGAATTTTTACAGCTGACTGGGGTAAAATGGGCGATGAAGGGGCGGGGGTGGAGGGATATGGGGTGGAAAGGGGGTGGAAGTTTTGCGAGTGAAAGGGGTGAAGGGTTCGTGATGTGGGGTTTTTGGGGAAGGTCGTGAGGTATTTCATTGGTTGCTTTCAGCGGGAATTTTTGAATTCCTTTCTGCAGTCGGACTAGCTTTTTCTTTTATTTTTTTTCATAGCAGGAAATTCATAATCTGAACATTGCAAGTTCAAGGTCGTAATACGATAACATTTATTCAATCCTAAATTATATTACAGAATTTTTAATCTTACAATTAAAACTCCACTGGATTCAGAACCCAGTGATATTTTTGATGGCCTGCTGTTCCTCGAGGGGTCCCATCCTCTGGTAGCTATCAAACTCCAAGGAAAAATTGCCGTTGCCTGATGTCAAAATCCTCAATCGAGTGGCATAACCGAGGAGTTCACTGAGTGGAGCCAAACTTCTGATGATTTTGTCATTCCTCCTGACAGTGACCTCTTGAATTTCAGTTCTCCTCCGGCCCAGATCCGCCAGAACACTGGGTGCATACTCCTCAGGGGTCACGATCTCCAGCTGCATTATGGGCTCCAGCAGCAACAGGCCCGCGTCCCTCAGTAGCTGAAAGCAATAGGAATCATTCAAATCCCCTTAATCACCCTGAACACTCACCTTCCGAATGCACTGAGTGGCTGCAGAGGCAACCATAGTCTCGGATGTCCCCTTGCCAACCTCTAGCCAGTGGAGTTTGACCCCGACATTGATGACAGGACACCCCAGCCTGGGTCCGCTGTTCAGAGCAGCTGTCACTCCATTCTTGACGGCATTCATGAATTTCGGATGGACCCCTGCCAGGTTGGAGGCGCTCTCCTTCGTGTTGTCCATCATCAGGACGCTCTCACCTTCGTAGTTATCAATCAGACTCATGGTTACGTCGACGTCATGCTTGGTGCTCGCCACCACATGATGGAGTTTGAAGGAGTCCTTGATTGGCCTCTCAATAGTTTCCTTGTAGGCGATCTGCAGAGGCCCCAGGTCAACGTCGATCTTATACTCCGTTCTGATTCTCTCCTTGATAATGTCGATGTGCAGCTCTCCCATTCCGGATAAAACTGTCTGCCCTGTCTCCGAATCAACGGAAACCCTGAGACTGGGGTCTTCTCTCTCTAATTGCTGGAGAGCAGAGTCCAGAGCAGATTGATAAGCCATTGACGGTGGCTCGATGGAGCAGAAGAAGACAGGATCAGGTACCCTCGTAGGGTTGAAGAGGGTAAGTCTGTCAATTTCTCTCACGTCCCTCCTCTTCTCGAGGATTTCTTTAGCTCGATTGACAGCTGTGGCACTGGCTGCCAACAAATCACCAGTGACCGTTGACTTGAGTCCCCCCAGGGCTGCGATGTTCCCCTCGCTGATCTCCGGAATCTCTTCGTAATCATCGGCGTACGCTGCGTAAAGCTTTCCTCCTTGTTCAGTTCTCTCTCTCTGGACGTTGTAAATTTTCTGGCCCTTGGACAGCTTCCCTGTGAATACCCGGAAGAAGGTGATGGGTCCTCGTTGCTTGTCGTGTATCACCTTGAAGGCTCTCGCTGCGAAAGAGTCCTTGAAACAGCTGTAAAGACTCGCCTTCTGGTGGTGCATCGGTGACGGGAGGTAGAAGACAACCGCGTCCATCAGAAGCTGGACCCCCACGTTCTTGTAGGAACTCCCCAGCAGTACTGGCACTCCCTTTTGCTGCAGGGTTATTCGTCGGAGAGACTCCAGGAGCAGCTGCCCTGGGATATCATCCAGTGACTCCTCCTGGATGATTTTATCAGCCAGTTGGTCATCCAATTCTGATAATCTATCCGTAAGACACCTTCTCCTCTCCTTCGCAACATTCAGGATCTCGTCGTTGTCCTTTAGCTTCTGTCGCTGGTACCGGCGCCCCTGATTACTCTTATCGAAAGTCACCATCTCCAGAGTCAGCAGATCAATTATCGAGAGCGTCGATTGATCATTGAAATTCTTGATAGGCATTTGAACAGGTAGTGGTGTCGCGTCGAATTTCGTCTGGATGGACCTGAGACACATGTCAAAATCGGCATCTCCTCGGTCCATTTTGTTACAATAAACAATCCTGGGGAGAGAATATCTGTCCGCTTGTCGCCAGATCGTCGTCGTCTGGGCCTCGACTCCAGCCGAACTATCCAGAATTACCACAGCACCATCCAAGGCACTCAGGGTCTGCTCCACTCCCATCGTGAAGTCTATGTGACCTGGAGTGTCTATCAGATTGACCTGGTGATTCTTCCAGGGAAATGTCACTGCCGCCGAGGCTATCGTTATACCCCGTTGGCGTTCCTGTTCCATGTAATCGGTCACTGTGTTCCCGTGGTGAACCTCTCCCATGTTCGAGATGCTACCCGAGTAGAACAACATCCTCTCGGTTGTCGTTGTTTTGCCTGGGGGCCGGAAATTAATACGTGGGCATAGGTATTTGCTCCGTTTGTCGGGACATTTTTTTTTCAAGGCAGAATACTGGAAAAATTGAATCATTTGTCGCGATTCGGTCTAGTGGCCATTTTGTCGGGCTACTCGAACCGCCATCTTGTCGACGCGGGACACGAAAGGCCGGCGTTTTATTCTCGACTCAAATATCAAAGCTCTTAACCTCGAAATTCAATGAAAATACTCACCAGCATCGATGTGCGCCATTATTCCGATATTTCTAATCATCTCCAATTTTTTCTTATCATTTTCGGTATTTGTTGTGTAATTCCGCGTGTGGTAGAACCTTCTTCTAATTTTCCAACAGACATTTTTCCCGAAACATCGAATCCACATGGCAAATTAGAACGAAGAACTCCGAGGTGATCACCGGATCCATGATAAAACTCGGAAATCGTCAGTTGACAGACGGAGGGAGAAAAAAATTCGAAAATCAGGATATTCATTTAAAAAAGACGAAAAATTATCAAACTCTTCAATTTCTAATAAAATATATTATCAAATAAATTCAAATATATGCAATAAAATAAAATTCAAAATTTGACTCCACGCATGCGCACATTAGTGACCGTTACAATATTTTCTTGTAGTGAAGGTGTAAAATTGTTAGTTGTTAATGGTTTGTTTATGGTGTTGTTAAGTGGTTAAACAGTGGAAAAGTGAGACTAAACGGGAATTAATGAGGTTCTCGGATAAATAAAAGAAGAATTCGGGTTTTGTTTTAAATCGATTACTCTTTATTCTCATATCTCAAAAATATATCGGTGTATTACAATGTTACCCTATCTTCGAGTACATTCGTACAAATGTGGATTGCAAAGTTGACAACAATTACCACACACATCTGAATATATTAATTGCTTAAAGTCATGTAAAATCTCCGTAGACTATCAAATTCATATCGTCATATCGTATTACGCCGAGGGATTGAGAACTCGCTGTGTCTCCCGTGAATCCCTCCAAAAAAGTGTAATAGAAAAATTTTCTCTTTTATATTACTTGAGAAATCGAGGCTCGCAATGCCTGAATAAGTTTCAATCATGCAGTGAGTGTTCGTTAATCCAGGATTGAATTTGAGCAGAATAAATACTCAGGAATGAATTAAAGCCGAGGCGAATAAAAGGTAGAACGAGATCCACTTAATCTGCAATATCTCTGGATCGAACGATGCAATTCAGACGAATGTCATTTCAAGACGACAAAATTATCGTCAAAATGGAATAAAGTACATGAAATTTCACTCTAGTGATCCCGAGATATTGTCAATTGAAGAATTCATTTTCTTCATCTTCATAGATATCGTAATTCTTACATTAATTGAGGGTTTGAGCTACAAAAACATTTTCAATATTATGCCTCAACCAATCAATGATCTCACGATTGAGCACAAAATTCCTTGCATCCCGAGGGCAAGACGAATAAATTCATCATAATATTTCTCACACACCAATTATTTATTCTTTCTACAGCAATCCCTCGATAAATCGTATAAAATCGTAAAAATTCAGAATATAAAGCTCTCCCCTACATCTCAAATTCAGACTTAAAAATTTTTCGATTTCAAACATGGACAATTGACTCAATACTGAGAATCCTCGTGTAATTATCCTCAAAAACTCCCCCCAATTATCTCAAAATCAAACACCCCATGAGTTAATCTCCAATCTTTATTGCAAACATCTCCACATCATCATCATCTCAAAAAAAAAAAGTGATCAATAGAAAATGAGAATTACTCTAAAGAGAGAAATCTTATTTCAAAAAAATACATTTATGGCAACTGTTCCTCAAATCTTCGTGTGATGTATCCACCGTAAAAAATAATTGTCCTCCCTCACGAGGGGCGAAACGCCAACGAGAATCACTGAAATTCCTCCGAGAATTCGCGTGTGAAAATAAATTCCCTAAAGGCTTATTGCACCTGACACCTCAGGACAAAAATTCCCGTGCAATTTCATAATAATTCACATGAAATATTCTCCACACGCCTCCAAAAATCATACGACAATTCTAATCAATTTCGTCATCATTGGATGTCCCCTCGATATCCTCCTGGCGTCACAAGCTGACGAGTTTTGGTGGATTAGCATCTGGTGAGCTGAGATCAACAGCTGAAATATTATTTCTCTGTTGACTGGAGCAAGATGGTACTAGTGGAGTTGACACAGGAGTCAATCCAGTGCCACCCTCCATGAGTGAATCAAAATTAAATGGAATTCCACTGGATGGTGTGGTAATTGGTACTCCAGCAACTTCATTAGCTGCCTTCATGAATGCAGGTGTCTCAACTGTTTTGTAGTGCAGTGAATCCGGTCTCTGCTTTGGCTCCACAAAATTGAGGGTAGTAGGTCGATTATTATTGTCAAAACCAACAGGCAGAGAGTTAGGTCGATTTGGTCGTAGATTTGGTGTTGACGTGTCACGATCTGGTGACGCCATGTACCCAGGG
This sequence comes from Fopius arisanus, assembly GCF_000806365.1. Classification (NCBI taxonomy): domain Eukaryota; kingdom Metazoa; phylum Arthropoda; class Insecta; order Hymenoptera; family Braconidae; genus Fopius; species Fopius arisanus. The sequence continues at coordinate 540,158 of NW_011887794.1, read as the reverse complement.
ATGTTGGCTTTTATCACGGGTTTAATATCCGGTGGTGATGATGAACGGAGTCTGCACACAGCGCGATGTGCCTCCAGAATAAATTCCAATTCGTCTTTCGCTTGCTGGAGCTGGTGAATCTCGTCCTGCAAGCTCTGCTTCTTGTGCTCCAAGCCCTCAGTTTCCTGGTGAAAATAATATACAGATTAGTGAGATTGATAATTTATTTTTTCTTCAAAAAAAAAAAAGTCCCCCAGGGACTTACTTCAAGTAGAGCATTGGTGTGATCCATTCTTCGCTTGCGGCATCTAGCAGCAGCCATTTTATTTCTCTCCCTCCTGACTTGTCGTCTCTCTTCCTCCTCTGGTGACATACCAATTGTCCTGGTGGGTCTTCTACCTCCCATGTTCCTCCTGGCCTGTTGAATCGGTCTCGACTGCTGATTCTCCAGTAGAACAGTGTTATGGTGCTGCTGTGAGCACGTGTTCTGGGTCTGAGCTGGTGTTGGCTGTGATGGCTCCACCAGGGGTGGCACAAAACCCGCCTCACGACTGTGCTGTCCCGATTCACTCGTCAATTCCAAAAATGTCTGCTCAATACTCCGGAGAGTTGTTGGAGTCAGTGTTGGAGTTGTTCGAGTTGGTACCCCACTGTGCAGACCATCCAAAGACGCCAGCTGCAACCGCAAAAAAAAATAATTAAATACAAACGTGAAAATCCAAAAAGCACAAACTCGTTAATTCGAACCACGTGTCCGCTATTTTGACAGTGGAAGGGGTACCGTTAAAGCTGAAAAGTCAACTCCGCGAACTATAATTCCTCCATTTTATCGACTCGGTATCGCGGGAGGAGATAAAAATATCGGTGATCCGAGAGATATGATATCACCCCGCGATTACCGGGAAAATCCATTTTTCAGTGAAGTACAACGAAAATTGTTGGATTACACGCGTTGAATTCCCGTTCAATTCTCCGATTCGAGTGATGAAATATTTTCAACTCGAGTGGACTCATCGCTAAAATTACATACACCGAAAAAGTGAATTTAATTGGCCACCACCCACACGACACATTCGCGAAAAACCGACAGTACCATATGAAAAGTATAAAAAAAAAAAAATATCCACTTATTTTGAGATAATAGAGCGCCTATTCTTCCTCATTAGCGATATTATCATATTTTTTTCCGCGTACGTTCACCTCCGTAGGTTCAAAAAACCTGGGGATTGGTGAGTCGAGTCATCGAAATCCGGTGTCGACAAGCTGAGACTTGCCGATGAGCACGTGATTTCTCTCACGTCCCCTCAAATTTCCCCATCATAATTCAGAAAAGACATTAATGATAATTCCAAGGACACCACAAAGTGCTCGAAAGATACAGAAAGAATTTCTAAGCAACTCCCGTCGATTAGAAAAAAATATAAAACCCTATAAAAAGCTAGCTTCACTCTTCGAGCTGTATCTCCGGATCTAATGGAGACAGCACATTCTTCCTGGTTTCGTTTTCAAGAGCTTTCCTTCCGCTGCAAAAAAAGCTCCAACAAAAATTGCACTATCTCCCCCGGGTCCGGAGATAACCACCAAAAACCGGCATCGAGGCAACCAGTTAATTGAAATCGGTTCAGTTGAACCCCAGGAGGTTCCCGGGGATTTATTTTTCATCCCACATTCGATTGAAAAAAAAAGAATAGTCGACACAATACCCTGAGCACCCGGTGCTTGAGAATCGTCTCCCAAGACGATCTCTATAAATAATCGCTAAGAGACTGCAGATTGCACCATCGAAATGATCTAGTCCATTGAAAATCGAGATCAATCACTCTGAATGACTCCAAAATGACTCCGATGATCATTACCTGCTGGTACAGCAGCTCCTGAGCAAGAATATTGGCAATATCAACTGGATCGATGGCAGTCGTCATGTCGTCTCCGTCAACAATAAATTATTCAGCTAAACCAACACGATTGCACCGATTTAACGTAAACCGTTGCTTATCGTTTATACTTCAAGTGATGAAAATAAATTTTTGAAATTCGTTCGCGATTATTGATCCACGATTCGCACAAAAACCGAGAAAATCGTATCGTTCGTTCGTGATGAGTTTTATGGGCGTCGATTTAATAAAATTGATAAAATTGCACGAGCAAGTCGGCAAAGTCCGAAAACCCGCGTCCTTCTCGGATGCGTCGTCGACCGACGCCTATCTAACACTGAAATGCCATTTAAAATTTTCTCCCACCTCCAACGCATGTGGCAAAAATAGATATCGCGAAATTTTCGAACACGTGCCGCACATCCAAGATTTAAGCGTCATTTCCACGCTTGATTTTCAAAATATACACGACCAATTATCCTCACGGATATGGAAATCTGAATATTTTATTCGTCACTCGGTACTTCTTCAGGATTAATTCCAAAATAGAAGTCTTAATTAGAGTTCTATGTTTAGGGCACAGAAAATGATCAGAGAAAATGGCAAAACGCCAGAAGTACTCGTACTCACAGAAATATTAAGACGGATAAACGATTGGGCATCGTAAAACCATCAGCGAAATATCATTTGGGGAATTTGGCAGTCGGTGATTTACAAATGAATATTCAGTATGAATTCCTGAACGATTGGCACAAGCCGCAGTTAAAAATTATTTGCAGTAATTTATTTGATTATCATAATTCATGGCTACAACCGTCTCCGGATGTGGAATTTACAAATGCCTCAATAACGGATCTGATAGATAATGAAAAACAGACGGATCTGATAAGCAAAGAGAACCGGAAGGTGCCGGTATACCACGAACTCTTGAGGAACTTCCGACGTTCCAAGATTTTTATTATTAGCGCCGAAATTTTCTCAGCGGAAGTCGACTGATTTATCGCTGATGAACTCACCTGACAGATTTCTAGTTTCTGATAATTGTGAATTCACTCAAAAAATTAAAAACAATCCCCAAATAATTCCCATTTATAATTCAAATATCTGCGGAATGCGCGAAATATTCCCGGAATGCCCAACCGGAAATTGCGAATACCTGAAGCCCTCAATTTCAAATTCCTGTAGTTCAATAACGAAAAAAAAATATATTCCGATTCACTCGCGAGCCTGTCAACACCCGCCTACCAATTTCCTACCAATTTTCTCTCTTCCACTGTAAATTACCCTGTTTAGTGGTAATTAACGTCAATTATACCAGAAAAAAAAATTCTCTCAGTGGAAACAATTGATTAATTCCTATTTTTAGGTATTGACGGTACCCCGAAATATTGACGAAACAAATATTATCTAACAGGCCCTCAGCCTTGACCACATCCCCTTAGGCAACCCCTAAAATATTAAATTTCCTAGACTCCACGAGTCCAACCTCTCCCTCTAAATTTAGCATGTGAAATGGACACGTAAGTACATCAACACGTATCAAATACTCAATAAACACTCCATGAAATACGATACGAAACGATGAAAAGCCTCTTATCTCAGTTGGTAAAACCCTCGGCCTCAATTACAACTCAACATGACAAGTTAAAATCACCTATCGATCCAAGACAATTCGAGTGAAAAAAAAAAACACTCCAAGAGGAAAAACCTGGGATAATTCCAAAGGAATTGATTGAATCAATTGAAAAATGGAAAAGAAAGAATCCATTGAGATGAGCCCGCATTATCCACCAAAGAGGATTAACTCAATGTATTCCATTCTATTCTCATCATCCACTCGCGTTAACAATCATCCATTATTTTCAACTATTAGAACAAAACCAACGGGCAAGTGCGGGAACAAAGAAAACGCTATCGTTCCTTAAATATAATTCGTCCATCGACCCCGAGGCCTGAAAATTCTCCACTCTTTCGAAATAGTCGTCTGCAAACAAAGGAATGTCTTTAAACACCCGGTGATGGTAAATAAAAATTATGGTTTTGAGAAAAAAAAAAAGAATCGAGCGGATGGTCTGGTTTTTTTCCTTTGTTATCAGTACTGGGGAGATTGAAGACCGCATTGACGATTTTTCCCGGATTTCGGGGAAATAACCCGTGATTCTGGTCAATTCTCCATCTCTAAAAATATAATAAAACGTCAGTTGTGGATAAAAAATAAAGATGCTCAACTGAACATGAAATGCTGAATGAATTCTGGGAATCGGATTGAGAGAAAAAAATAATTGTGGAGTGGGAGGGAGTGGGAGGATTTCATGAAAATGTCAGGCCAAGATCAAGAGGTCGATTAACCTGCCGAGTTCCAGGAATCAAGGACGATAAAAAAAATATCAATAAAAATTACGAAAAATGCGGTGCATGCCTTAAAATTTCCCTCTCACTCAGCGGAGAAATAATGAGGCAATCCCTGGGAAATTCCAGGAAAAACAACCGCTGATTTTTCCATAAAATTTTTTCAAGTCGATAAACATCTGAAATTTTCCGAAAATCATGGATTTTTAATTTTTTCGGTTTTCCCTCGCATAAATATGAATAAGTTCCTCATAATGCGACGCAGTAGCTGTTGTGGAAGGAGACGCGATAAAGAATTCAGATGAGAGGAAAAAAAAAAAATGTACGTGCGAGGAAAAAAGGCGAGAGACAAAGGACTAACAATAAATCAGCAGCGAATGGTGGTAATTTACGGATTTACAACGAGGCCATTTTCGCTGAGCGAATGACGTTACAATTTTTCAGTCATAAAAGGAAGACTTTTTTTATTTCCAATAAAAACGAACTTACCAGTTACGAAAAATCCAACAGATCTGTCAACTCTTCTTTTAATAACGATCGACGTTGTTTTTCAACGGAATAAAACCAACTTGGAACTGAGGATGGAGATTCAATGAGCCGCGACCTTAATCGTAGAATCGATGACGTCTTCGAGGTAAAAAAAAAAATATATATACGCGAGGAAAAAAGACTGCAAGGATAAAGTCGGATGGACGTTGGAGTGGAAGTTTACGGTCCGGAGTCTAGAGTGACACTGACAGTGCGAAGGCTTGAGTTTCTGTCATCATGCTATCACCACATGGCCCGAGTCGACGATTCGGGTGGAGTCGTGGAAGATCGGCTGCCGGTCGACAGTCGGGAAGTCCCAAGTCTTTCAGCAGTATTGAATTTTTTTTTCTATCATTTTTTAACTCATGAAAATCCCTGAACTCCCCGGTCCCCACAGGTGTTAATTTTCATTGTTATTATTTTTTTTTATTTTTCATACGGAGAAAAAATTTTTTATCGATTCATTTCTGTTATCAAAAAATATTTTTTCTTCAAGTGATGAAAATCGTGGATGTTCGGCAGTCGGAAAAACCCGAGTCCACACACTCATCTGAGCTGTCCGATTTTTTTTATACGAAAAAATTTTTTTTTATGAATTTTATTTTTTATGTTACGAATATCACGGGATAATTCTCTGCTCTCTCTCCGGATCACGAAATCATCAACAATTACTGAGAAATCTGTTTATTCAGTTGTCACACAACGACATAAATGATTCCTAGTATTCCGCACTCTAGCCTTTCATTTTTCATCATCACTCGGCCTTCTCGCTCTTTTTTTTTCCAATCCAAGATTTTTGCGCTCGTTATCCCAGGCAAAAATGGATCAACTCCTGAGTGACACCTTCGAAGGGTCAACCCTGGACAATTAGTTTTTAATTCTGAAAAAAATCTAGAGGCCCAGAGCGGCGAAATTCCGAGGTGATGGGACACTTTTAATTTTTTTTTTCACATCAACTTGAACTAAAACTACCCGTGAATTCCTGGGGACTGACGCAATCCCGAAGGCATTTCCGATGAGTGTGGCTGCACTCTGGAGCCCTCAGGAATGCGCATATAAAAATTTCACCTACATATGAGAATCCCAGACATAAAGCCTCAACTTTTTTTTCACGTCAGGTATTTTTTCTCTATTTTATTCTATTCAATAGAGGATCGTCACGGTCTTTTGTGCACCGGAGAGAGGGGAAAGGATAATATTTCATTCAAGAATTTATTAAGATTCTATTCCTGAAATCCTGATGGAAAAATTCAATTCAATTTTGACGCGTAATTTTTTCTGGCTCCAGTCATCCATCATGCGAGATAAACCGGAGAATCCAAATGTCATTAAATAATCGGTTGGAGAAGTGTCCAAAAAAGAATGAATTTAAAAAAAAAATGATTCTGGGAATTGATGAACGTCACGAGTTGAATGTAAATCCGGGGAAAGTACCTGTCGTCATAATTCCCTCGAAAAAAGCGGAAACTTCTCCGAAAAAGTTTAATCGATTTTAATCGCGATAGAACCGGAAGTTACATCCGACGTTTCAAGGTCGGAGTACTCACGTCATATCGAAGTAAAAAGATATTGTTCTCGGAAGAAAAAATAGCAATGATCATGATTTTGAAAAAATAGAACTCCCGTCGGTAAAATGATCAATTAATTCAATCGATCGATGAGAAAAAATGTGAAAATCAAATGGATTCAGAGAAACCGATGATTCATATGCACTCGCGACTTCCCAGTCCCTGAATCGTGGAGGGTAATGAAAAATTGTGGATGTAGTATATGATTGCGTAGATTTCATTCATGAGTCTAGGAGTGACTCATTCCACGCAAAACTGAAGTAGAATCGAAAATAAAACCGGCACCTGGGATTCTGCACCGCGTTAATACCGGCAGACGGTTTTTTATATTCATATTTTTTTATTTTGTTGGTGATATGACGTGGCGAAAGCACGCGAGACAAGTGTGTCATCAGGATGGGTGGAGAATCGCGGAAGTTGTGGAAATTATTGCCTTGAGGGAATTGTCTGTTGCCTCTGGAATTCCGCGCAATGAAAATTCCGATTTCCGTGTAAACCTCGCCATAACTCGTTACCCAGCCATTTCACAGCAAAACCACAGAGAGACTTCCTCCATAAAAATCCCTCAGCAACAAAAAAGGTCGAATACATTTTTTTCAAAAATCAACCCATTCCGAGGTAGTCGCGCATCAATTAAAATTGGTAGAATTGCAAAATTTGAAAAACGATTTTTTTCGTGTTTATATTAGTTGAATTAAACCGTGAATGGGTAGATTCAGCACAAAATGTGATGAAAAATTATAAATGGAGAATTTCGGGACCTGCAAAAAACGTTCTATGCATTTTTGTGTTAAATCCGTGTATTTCCGAAATAACAGGTTAATTCGTGTGACTTCATCTTGTACTTTTGTTTTCTCGAGGGAGAATATAATAGTTAAAGTACTGGAGGAGTTACTTGCGGATGTAATAGCACCTTTTGCCTCATGACCCGTTGTATTTCATCTCCCGACAAAACTTAACCCCATCTCATCCAACTAAACCCACTAATTGAACGGGTTAACGAGCATTAACTCCTCGTTTCCTGTCAGATTTCAACGTTTTTCATAAGTTTCTACACCGTACTGGCGCCATCCAACGTCTTGAAAATATTCATTTCCTCGCCCCAATGATTATTTCACTTGTGAATAATTTTATGCGATTATTTCTGAAATTCTAAAGACCGATAGAAATTCTGTCAATTGAACTAATTATCATATCTCGGAACGAGACGTGCCTTCACGCTGAATTATTTATCTCGGGATTATGTAATGGGGGAGGAATCATTTCGGAGAACCCAATCATCATATCTGAAGAAAAAAAAACCCAGAATAGAAGCTATTTAATTGTTTTTTTTCATCCTTTTGAATCTTCAGAAGAGAATAAGTGATTTCCCGAGATTTTTTCTCCGTCTCTCGGAAACCAAGCGAGATAACGATTTTTTTATAAGAACCGTTTTTGCTGATCGAGAAATCAGCTGCAAAAAAGGTGATTATACTAATTACGCTATTTACATCGGTTTGTGAGATATGGAGATCAGAAAGTATACAAACACTTGCGCTCGGAAGAAACGATTGACAGATGAAGGAAAATAAATAAACAAAGACATTTTTCTGAGAATTTCTCGAGTGCCGTAAATCGCTGAACTCTAATTCCATATCTGGGGCAATCGATCACCAAAACATTGTTGACCTTGACACGATCCCACGACTGCGCCCATTCACAACTTCAATTCAAGCCCCGAATAAATAAACACGACTCGTCCAAAATTTTCTCCTCCCAAAAAAAAATCAAATAAACCGAATAAAAATTTAATAAACAAAAATCTCACCATGGGATTGTCATCTTTAGTCAATTGCCAGGGATCATTGGCTCCAGAATTCGGATAAAGTGTGTAATACCCATGATCATCAACCATAACGTCATAAAATCCATTGTAAGATCCACGTAATTCAGAATTATCAGAGTAATTCTCCATGTGCGAGCACTCCATTAAAAAAAATACCCAATAATCAATGAAACCCACAAATAAATAATTCACTTCACCAAAAAATCCGCTGATGAAAAATTTCTCTTCTCCTTTTTTTTTATGGAAAATTGAAAAAAAAAAATTGATGATTTTTCACTGAGAAATTTAACGGTGAAATTACTTCGAGAATCGCAAGTCAAGTTAAAGATCTGGTGTTGACTGAAGTCCTACCGTAACTCTTGGTTACTATATAGACTTGAAAGAGTCGTTGGTCCCCCACTCCTTCGCCGACATTGGGCCAATAGTGTACGACTGGCGCGCGCTTCTCTCACATTTTCAGGTACACGGACTATTATTCACGTTGAAACGTGCACCAATGACGTCATCAGATCGTCTTGATTCGAATAACGCAACGAGTTCTCCTGAATTCAGTGTCAGTTCTTGTTAATCACTAGATGAAATTATAACGAATTTGTTTTTCCGTATAAAACACTTTATTAATTAATTCCATAACAATTAAAATTTTTTTTTCTGCAATCGCAGAATTCATGAGAATGGCTCATGAATTACATTAATCTATTTTTTTATTTGATGAACTCCAGAATTTTTATCGTGTTAATGACATAAAATTTTTTATTTCCTAATGTCTGATTTAAATAATCAGTTCTTGTTATTAACTAGATAAAATTAGGAAAATCCCCAGAGAACAAGTCGACACTTGCAACCGACTCGTCTCATGTTCCCATTTGACAACAAAAGAAATTGAGTTAATAACCTAAGGCCTAGGTGCGGATGGGCCCCTCGAGCCGTATGACTCAGTCCCAGAAAAGGGCCTGGACAATAGCGGCCTAATCCCATTCCCGGGTGAAAAACAAGACAATAAATCTGGCTGCCTTCAAAATAAAATGACTCAAAAGTTGTCGCAATATTTTTTTCCCGAGGTCCTCCGGCTAATTAAACTCAGCATTGATACGTCGAGAAAGACAGACTGTAGTTCAATTGATTGAAAAAAAAAAAGCGACAGGTGGCAATGACCCGACATCTGCGATACGTTCCTGAGGAAAAAAAGAAATCTGAACCGTCGGATGAGACAAAGAAGATCAGACACACGTGGTGTATGACTTAGGGATTTCCCTGAGCTCTGGAAATAGATGATCATGCGAATTTGGGGCTTCGGATTCGCCAAAGGGTCTTTAACCCTCGCCAGAGAGTCAACACCAGTGGAATAATATTTTCCGTTGTTTCTCACAATATTTTGGCTTTCCCTCGTGCCTGGTGGCTGATTTATCATCAGAGAAAACTTTGTTCAGTCAATTTTCCATTAAACAAATATTTAATCCGGTGTTTGACAATGCGTACGCAAAATTCACCCGGTCTATGGGTTAAAAAATATTTTAAAGGGGAAAGCCCTCGAGTAATTACATTTTGACGAGCGCAGAAAACTCCAGAGCAATTAGGAAAAATGGATTTAACGAGACTCATTAGAGGAAAAATTGCCCAACCAGTCAGGAAGCTAATTCGACCATTCATCGACTGATTTGGAAGTAATTACCGTACGGTAATTACTCCCAGAATCCGGATATAGTGAATTTTAATGAGGGACTTGGGACAATGGACATTTTTGTGTCAGGTATTGAGGGGTGGATTGATTGAAAAAATTATTTATAACCCCGAGAGAATGAAGTTTTTTTGTTCTTTCATCCTTCGATCGGAAATAATATTTGAAAGTTAGGAGGATTATTACGAGACCTTGAGAATTCCCTTTTGTTCTCCTAGAGAAAGAAAATTGCATTCTCAAAGATAACGCGTCGTTCCCGGAGTTCTCAGCAGCTGATAAGTATTAATATGAATTAATACTGCGTAGATTGATGTTTACACTGGTGTAACAACCAGGGGCTGATACCGTAAAAGAGTGTACGGCACGTGTGGATAAGAAAAAAAAAATGAGAGAATTAAATAAAACCGGACGCGTTTTATGGATAAGCGGCGATTGTGGGCGAATGGGAACAGCTGTTTCAACCCTTTTCTACCATAACATAAATACATGGGGTCATAAATATTTTTAAAATTAATTTTTTCACATTAATTTCATTCCGTTTATCTATGCAATTGTGTAATCAACGAACAATCGGTATCGCCTGGTTGATTGCCATCTATTTTTACCCGTGACTCTCACCGAAAAATTATTTCTCCGGTGATAAGATATCGCGGACTGACGACAATCACGAAATTATTGTGCATGCAATATAATCATTTATTTTCGACGAATCGTAAATAAATAAAAATTGCACTTTTGTCGATGATCTCGGTGTTCTGCGGTATTTTAGTTCAATTTTCCCCGGATTTTCATATTATTTTTAACTCGTGGTAAAATGCGTGGTTGTTAGCGAGTAGTTCAGAAATAACCCACAGGCGCTATTCATCATATATTTTTTTAAATATATTGTTATTACCTTGCCCTGAAGAGCATCATAAAATTATAAAAAATAAAAAATCCATTCACTCCAAAAAATCATTGAGTGGAATCCGTAATCTCTCACAAATCAATCACAATTCCCCGCGATTAATTACCAGAAATTCTCTACAATAAAAATTCAATCCCCGAATATAAAAAATTATCGAAAGTTATATAAATTGATAATTCCCCGATTATTTCGATTATCTTCTCCCAAATGTTTCTAAAAATTAAAAAAAAAAATGGGATATCAAAATAATCGTTAGATTTCATAGTTTGACGGGAAAATCAATATATCAACGAAAAAAAAAAAACAAAAAAAAAAGTCAATTCACGTTGGAGACACGTTCATGACACCAGAGTGCGTCACTACCGCACGTCATACGATCGAGCCAAAAGGGGGGGGAAGGGGTGTCTGATTGCCCTTATCATTGGTCCAATTGCGTACCAACATAATTTTTTTCTTCTCATCCCATGATTCAATATGTTATTGATAAACTTACATTGCTGGTTATCGAGGAATTGGCGATGCTGGATAGAAAATCGTGACTAACACGAGAGCTCTGGGACGTACCACTATCACTCGAAATACTCGAGCTGTCGTACAACACGTCAGACACTTCGAGCTTCATCTTACCGTTGATTATTATCACTTAATATTTTAAACTGTTTATCAAGTTGAATATTGTTTAATAGTTAGAGGTGGTAAATGGCTCTCCTGTCGGTTTGGATCTTTGTGAAAACTCAGTTGTACTGTCCCCCACTGAATGACCGCACGATGACTCATGTTGTGGGGGAATACCAAGACCTCGGCAAACTTCGGTTTTAACACGAGTATTTCCGATGTTAACGCGTGAATGATATCATCCGCGTGGACTCGTTTACGTTTTCAATCGAATCCACCAATCGCATCGTCGGTTTCCATTCTTGGGTGGGGGAGGGTCGATATCGAACGGTCGATGCAACGGGGGGTGGCAGGGGGAGGTTGTTATGCTGATTGATTTTGTCATTTCGAGATTAGATTTTTTTTCATCAATTATATACAAAATATTACGTTTTTTCTCTTTTTCATTATTTCTATTTTCATTGTTGCACGATAAAATAATTATATAGTATAATAATCATCAGAATAAATTGATGATAATAATTGCTAGAGCAATGTGAATTTGATATTCATTGGATTATTGATTTAGAGCGTTTTGTTAATTTGTCGTGAATGAAAAAATGATGACATGAAAAATATGAAAAATGAAGAAAATGGAAAAATATTGACGAGAAAAATTGATTTTTTCAAGTAAAAAAAAACTTTATTTTTTTTCTCGTCACCTTCGCACGGAGAAAATTAAGATGTGACGTAATTCGATTAAGCGGAGGATTTTCGGATTAAAAAAACTCGGCTTTCCAAGAATTGGGAACGATGAGTCATGCACTGATGTGGGTGTCTCTCGGTGAAGTTAAAGGTGGGGAGGACTCGCGAATATAATATCGAACAAGATGAGTGACTCATCACATTAATATGCAAAATATTTTGCGGTTAATCTCCGATTGCAATCGATACTTTCCCGATAACTGATTGCATTGGAAATGGATTTTCCATGGGAATAATTGGATAAGAGGAATTTATTTAATTAAAATTACTGTAGCCTGTCGACAAGTCTTCAAAAATTTCTCGAAGCCCTTGTTTGTGTCAAATAAAGGCAAATAGATGGTATCAACCCGTTGATTCTCCATTCGAAAATCGAAACTCTCGCTTAGCCAATAGACAACGTGGCCTTGAGCTAGTTCCTCCGTGTGAAGTGAAGGCCGAGGGATAAAGCCGCATGCTGGAGATCGCAGAAGGTGGAAAAATAAACGGTTTGAGAAAAAAAAAGGCGAAACAACGTCAAGATGGATAGGAATCTCATTGCCTCTCCGCGGAAAATCAGGGGAGCCTTGAGAAATCCTACCAAGGCCTGAGAAAACACACTGGCTTCTTTACTTTGTCCAAAGAGGCCTTCCATAAATTGAGGATAATTTTTTTTTTTGTCCAGAGCCCTCACTGCTTCCTGCAACTCAAACCACTTTCGTTAAATCATCGATTCTCCACATGCCTACAGAAATATCGATTTATCTCAGGAACTCGTGTGTCTAAAGAAAAATCTCATAAGATTTTTTTTCTCGCAAATTCAATTATCTACAAAAAATTTTTTATGACCTCTCCCCGCTAAATCGCTCGTTTCCGAGTTAACGAGCAATTAAAAAAAAAACGATTTCCCCTCGCTCTAGTTTTTATTTTCCACATATCCTAGAGTATCTCCGTAACGACTCATTTAATCAAAAAACTTATTGAACCTTTTTTACTGCCGAGAAAATTTCCAGCAAAAAGTTACTGATCACGAATTTTCCTAAATCCATCCTCTCTCGAGATATATCTCCGATAATTTCGTGAGCGTGAATTTTCATTTTTACTCCATAAAAAACGGGAAATAATTTCGCGCTGCGTCAAATCCTGGAGTGACTCGGCAAAACTTGTGAACAATGAAATGATAACATGTACAACTGGTTTCAAATTTCCATTGCGCAGTTTTCCGCAAAGTGGGTAAAGAGAAAGAAAATCACGAATTAGATTTCAAAATCGGACTCTGAACAGCTGAACTCACTCGTTATATTCAACTCGAGTTATGAGTCAACCCTTTTAGTTGAAATAAAGAGAGAGAGAATTAACTTATAACACGCACGTGCGACACGGCTGACCACACACGATTCGAGACAAAGGGGAAAATATCCACAATCCGGTTCTATTTTATTGAAATCCATTGTGACGACTATTATTTATTCTTTCCACGGATTAAAGCCTGTTACCGCATTCTCCATTGGGTCATATCGATATCTCCTTTTGGAGAACTGCACAATAATATATAAAAACCACCAATAACACCCCCAGCGACTAGACAAAATTTTCGGTTTTTCCAGTTGACTCGTAAAAGAAATGGTAAATTTTTTAAATTACGATTTTCCTTTGCGACATGCCGTATTTGGTGGGGAGTTATTAAAATTCTGGTTATTTTCATCCCCATTGTATGCTAAATACGTGACCACAACAATGCACTTCATTTCTGAAGCCGATGGACATTTCGAAATGCTCCACGAATTTTAATAGAGTCCTCTCAACGCTTTATTGAGTATTGTATTAATTTTCCCCCTGCGGATGTAAAGCCTTATCAGTAGAGAAAGCGAAATAAAATTAAACATGAGTAATTCGAGGAGATAACGCGTCTTTGTATAGCGGTCACATGAAAAATTGAAACAATGATTGTCTTCAGAAACTGATTTTTATAATTAAATTTTTATACAATAAGAACATCACCGGAGTTATATAGGGCACAATAATACAAGAAAAATACTATAATCTGACAGCAAAAACTTATGCTTAGAACACTAAAGAATATTGCCATTATAAAAATAAGTTCGAGGCTAGATAAAGCTTTTTTAACCTAATCTGATCTATCTCTCCCATAACAAAAAAAAATTAGAATATGTCAGCAAAAAGTCGAGGAATTTGTACAAGTAGTTGTGACGAGCACCACAACAGCCTGGAAGTGGTATCTGTCACTCGAAAAAAAAAAATATTCTGACCTTAAAACTCCGACAAAATCACTCACTCATGTTCACCCTCAAGTTCATTATCTCGTTCTCTCATTTTTTTTTACTCCACAACGAGATCGAAGTGATCAATTTCGTCGAATGTTTGATTTAAATTTTTTGCCCACTCGTCGAGTTTCTTCTGCTGCTCCTTCTCAGCCTTTGTCATCTTGCGTTTTTTATTTTTACGTATGGGCTGATTCTCTTCCTCATCAGAGTGAAAACTGTCGTCAGTTTCGTCTGAGGTATTGAAGTGAACACCTCTTTTACGTTTACCATAGGAAAATCTTGGGGGCTGTTTGAAATGTACAGGCTCAGGATCGACGAATAATGGCACATCCACAGGGTCAATCTCTTTCTCCTCAGCATCGAATGTGTCCAGGAAGCTCACAGCCTCCACGACGTTTTGTTTTGTGGCTTCATGGGTCTCCAATTTTCCAGGCACCCTCTCATCCTCTTCACTGACATCTCCGCTGCTGCTCTCTCCTTTCTGCCTCTCAATTTTATCGAAATCCTCCACGACCTTGGGTACGGCCCTCGTTGGCATCCTGTCGGTCCTCTCTTTCTCCACAATTTTTTTCTGAATTTTTTGCACCTCCTCGACATTTTTCTTCTTCTCTCGATTGTTTTCGATTTTTCCAACTTTCTCAGGAATATTTTTTTCCTGAATTTTCTCCTCCACCTGCACCACTCCAGGAGCATTTTCTCGTGAATCATCCATTCCAGAAGACACATCCTCTCCCGCACAGGTATCCTCAAACCCAAAGGCATTTCCCAAACTGAAATCCCCAGGTCTGACCTCTTTTCCACGGACGGTTCCTTCTCCATCATTGAAAATCCCATGAGCAGTGGTGATACTCGTGCTGACAGGCATCTCTGGGATTCCCAGGAAACCATGAAGATTTGACTGCTTGAGAAGTTTGTCCTCTCCAGTCTGATTGAGCGTCTGCTCCTTCTGGATAATCCTGGGACTTCCCAAGGGCGTTCTCACCCTTTTCGGGGGGCTCTTCCTAGGGCTCAACTCATTCTCCTTCCCCTCAGACCCCCCAGAGACCCTGGATGAAGCCCCGGCGCTCTCTACATTCCCCAGAACAGTTCCGAATTTTCTCGGGGACTTCTTCGGTGACCCCTCAACCAAATTCTCGTCGTGTTCGACGATTCTGTTGATTCTCCCCATCACTCTCCTGTTCTCCGTCGCCAATGAGTGAATTCCATGAGGCGTGAGGACTCTCTTACCCTGAGGAGTGCTCTGGAATACATTTTTCACCCTGGAGAAGGTGTTCATGGAGAGAGGTCTCCAAGGGCTGCTGGGATCAAAATTAGAGTCCATTTTCTCTGCTGCATTTTTGACGATCGGCGAGAAAGATCTCCTGATCAATGAGTGATTTAACATTGTTTTGTACTGAGTTGAGGGACGATTGGTGAAGGTGCTCGTTGTGGAGGGTGAGGGCACGTGGAGAGGAGTTGATGTCAGACTGATTCGTCTCTCGCCATTGAGATTCACGTCGGACAGGATTTTAGGTATATTGGGAGGAGTTCCTGGGGTTGATATGGGAATTCCTGAGGGTCCCGGGGTCGATGTCGAGAAGGGAGGAATGTCCGAGGGGTTGTGGATGTCCGCAGTAACCTCGAAGGGCTCTGGAATTTCTCCCACTGGGGAATTTCCTCGAGAGGATAATGGCGACGGAATTGGGTCCTCCTGCGGTCTCTCGATGGTTTTAAAAACATTTTGATTATTTCCTCCGGGTTTTACAGGCTGAGAAGAAGCTCCTGAGGGTCCAGGAAGATTTAATAAATTTTTACCATGAGTTTTCGGGGCAGGTTTATCCTCAGGAATTTTTTCACTAATTTTCTTGGAAATTTGTTCTCGATTTTGAGGTCTCGGTGGTTCCTGAGAAATTTCAGGAACTTTTTTCACAGCTTTGGAGGACCCGACGGCCTCGGTCGTCTTCTTAGCCCTTTTGGCTGGCGCCTTCCGCACCGTTTTTTTCTTTCTCTTCTTGGGAATGCGTTCGCAGGAGTCATTGGAGTCAAAACTGAACTCGTATACTTCCTCGTTGTCTTTTGCTTTTTCCTCTTCAGTGTTGAGGGTTTTGTAAACTGGCGCCTTTGGCGGATCGTCACCGGGTTTTGATGTCTTCTTCTCAATTATCGTCTCCTCGTTGTAATTTTTTCCTGTTCTCCTGGGCCGCAGGTTCTTTTTTGCTTTTGCAAAGGACTCAGCCAGAGTGGGCTGATAACCTGAGGAGAACGTTTTCTTTTTCAGTGGTCTTCGGGGTACCCTCAGCCCTCGTTTCATAGGGGAAACCTTAGAGTGAGCCCCTATCAGGTTCCTTTTATTCTTGAAGAATTTTTTTTCTGACTCCTGTGGGGACTTCTCCACGGGTTTCAAGAGGAGACGTTTGGATTTCCTCTCGATTTTTTCCGTTTTTCTGGGAGATTTCGGTTTCGTTCCTGATGATGTTTTGGATCTAGTCCTCGGGACTTCCTCCCGACCCTGAGATCGAGTCTTCGGGGGTGATTTCGTCGTTCTGAGGTTATCGGATTTTACGGGAGAATTTACTCTCTTCCGGGCCTCACTTTGTGATGTCTTTCGTGTTATCCTCGAGATCCTGGGGATTTTCGACGCCTTCTCGACTTCTTCAGGGACTTCAGGCTCTTTCTGTTTGACCTGAACTACAGGAGTTTTATTCGTCTTCATTTTTGTCGACGATTTTGCCCTGGAAATTGTCCTCTTGATTTTCTCGTCATCCGGGGCTGATGAATTTGTTCTTGATTTCGTCCTGGTGATTATCTTCGACTCAATTCTCACCTCGCCAATACCTTTTTTTGAAATAACAGGCTTTGGTGACTCAACCGTTAAATTCGTTCTGTCCCGCAAAACTGGCGATCGTAATTCCACTAACACGTCTTTTTGGACAATAGCTTTACCTTTTCGTGATTGAGATGTCATTTTTTCGACAATTGGTGGTGGATCCTCAGCAACGGATCTCGCTGGGGGTTTCCGCAGTCTCGTTGACCGAGACATCCTGATGATCGTTGATTATTCTGACAAATATTAAACTGCGATGTTATTTTTGGAGGGGAAAGTCGGTGAACACAACCTCAAAGTGTTGTGAAGGGTTTTTGAAAGGAGTCTGTGGGACAATGGGGAATTAACTCACCAGCTTGATGATCAGGGATGTCCTAGTGACGATTGCGTTGAAGATTTGAGTCACTCGGAGGCTTCAAGTAATTATTTTGGCAAATTATCCGAGCATATGCTTCTATTTACCTTTGTCCCGCGTAAAACAGCGTCAAACGACGAAATTAACAAACCACCGCGATATTCAGGGGGAGGGGAACGCCGGCCAATCAGAGGACCGAAAACAGGCGCCATCTTTCGAAAGTTATTTGGCCGGATGGCCTTCATTTTCTCAAAACTGGAATAATTCCTTGTAAATCGAAATTTGTTGAATTAATTTCATTAAAATTGAGAGCACAAAGCTGTTAAAAGATATAATTTTCGATATTCCGAATTTTTTATTAATTTTATTTCCACCGAGTCTGCGAGGTCGCCACTAGTCGGGCCTAAACTCCTCTGGGAGGAAAAATAAACCAATAATCAAATTTCGTGAAGTGCAAAAAATTATCGAAAATGGAAACAAGTGAGAATAAATCGTCAGAAAATGATACAAATCTGTCCTCATTATTTGATACTGCCCTGGAGCTCTTCAATTCCTTGGAGAAAACCGACGAGGCAACGAATACACCTGAAGTACAGGTCCAGGTGAAGAGGTGCATGAAGATGCTGGAGGACGCGACAAATTTGGTGTCGATGGCTGACATGTTCAGTGCAAACGAGGACTTCGATGAGATTCCAACAGAAAACGTCAAGTATTTTCTCTTGCCAGCACTCCTGGGGTCATTATCCACAAAACTCTGTGACAGGGCACATCGCCTGCACTACGTAAATGTCTCAGAGGTCTATTTCTACGACTTCCTGGAGAGAGTCAAGGCCTATGGCATCACCGACGTGGAAATACCCAAGAGAAAAAATCCAGAGGAAACAGCTGCTGCTGGAGAGACATCCTCAGGTCCTCCACCCTCCAACACAAAAATGATCGAGGATATGGTGAACACTCGTGGGGGTAAACTGAAGCGATTCCGAGATCAGAAGGAGCTCCAGGAGCAGCTGGAGATCCTCAAGAAGTCGATGGACAATCCCAATCTCGACGACGAAACCATTAGAAAATATTTCGTTACTCTCATCAAGTCGTATGTCATGAAAGCCATCGACGAGATCAATTCTCTGTCCCAGGAGAAGGAGATCCTGGCGTTCATGGAAAAGAGGAAGGACGAGGGAGAGGAGCCGAGAAAGAAGGATTATCATCCCCCGAAGCTCCGGCCCATCATCATAACGAAGAATGACGTCCAGAAGAAGGTGTTTGGGGCTGGTTATCCCAGTCTTCCTGTCATGACTGTCGAGGAATTTTATGAGAAAAAAATTGCTGATGGTGAGTGGTCAGCTGCTGGAGCTGGAGCCAGTGCCAAGAGTCTTCAGGACATGGCCAACAATCAGAATTCCAGTCAGGACACACCTGAGGATCTGGAGAAAGAGGCCAAGGTGGAGAGGGATGACGAGGAATTCCTCCAGCAGCAGAGGGCCATGGATGAATACAAGGACACACACAAGAGAGGATGGGGGAACAGGCACAACCGCAGCTAGGCTGTGAGATTTTGCGATTTTTTTTTTTCATGTCAAGGAATTCAGTTCAATATTTTGCCATGTGTCATATTCGAGGAAAGGCTTGGGAGTTTTTCACATTACTAGCTGATTTGTATTATTGAAGATATATTTTTTTTCTGATGATTTGCTAATAAAATATGAATACAGAAATTATTGGAGTGTTTGGAGATTTTTTTGACGTATTTTGAGGACGGCAAATTTTTTTGGGAATTCCATTTTGACATTTTCTTTTGGCTTGACGCGATTATTGTCATTTATGGGGCGAATTCGAAAAAGAAATTATTTTCGAGTAAAATAATTTTCATTCAACAATCAACAGCGTAAAATCGAAGAAAAGCCAAATTCTCAATGAACTTTGTTTGACGTTGGCAGCCCTGCGATGGCAGTTACGCTGGTATTGTTTCATTTGAAATGCACTGAATTCCCCCCAGAATTGTTTACACCCGTTGTTGACAACTCCAAATTCCCCTTGAATCATTACATGAAGTTTAATAAACCCTCGTCATACCCAGTGAGATAATCCTCTCCGAAGATGTTAATCTACAGTATTCCAAACACTAGTAAAGTTCACCAAGCAGTGACAAACAATCTTCGAACATTGGGGGTTAAGTCGAGGGTAAAAAGGACTCACCTGAAGACTGACAAGGAAAATCGTGTGAAAAAAGTGTTCGGTGTATCTCTGACTCAGCAGAAATTCGATTCTATAAAGCTATCGACCGGTGCCGTGATAAGTGTACCAGTTTTTGTGAAACAAGCAGTGAATTACCTGGACCTCCACCTGAATCAAGAGGGCCTCTTCAGGAAAGCTGGTTCTCAGACAAGACAGAGGGAACTTGTCGCACGTTTTGACAATGGGAATGAGCTAGGTGACAAGTACAATGCGATTGACGTTGCCAATTGTCTGAAGAAATACCTGAGGGATTTGCCAGAGCCTCTGATCCCCAATGAATTTCATGACCTCTTCGTCAGATGTGGAATGCTCAAGTTCTGCAAAGTCGATGCTATTCTTCAGGCCTGTCTTCTCCTGCCTATCAAGTACCTTACGACTCTGGCTTTCTTGATGGATTTCTTCCAGAGGGTGGCCATGTACGAGAACATGAACAAAATGGGTGTTGATAATTTGGCTAAAGTCGTTGGGCCCAATATCATGCCCGTCAGGGAGACCACCATGGCTGCTGTGCAGAATAGGCTCAATGCCCATCTCTCTATTATTAAGGTAATTAATTAATTACTATTGAGGAGATGCATCTGTTGATTTAATGCCCCAATTCCTTGATTTTTTAGATATTAATTGAGAACGCACGTAAAATCGGTGTTCTACCAAAAGAGATAATGGAAACAGCGATGTCAGATAGTATTGCAAGTCCAGGAACAGATCTGGACCACTCAGGCTCCTCCTTCAAGAGCAAGAGGAAGAAGCATAGATCGGGGAGTTTAACACGAATGTTTAACGGCCTGAAGAAAATCGTCGGCAAAAATTCCCCCGAGGAGACCATCTCCCGTCGTTCCCTGATGCCACCGCAGCCCTCGTCTCCCTCTAAATCCACGAAAAAGCGAAAGATTGCAGAAGTAAACCCCTCAACAACATCGAAAAAGAAGCGAGAATCAAATCCCAGGGCTCTCTTTCCATCTCCAGTATCAGAGGATCCAAATCCAACAGAAGAGAAACCCCAGAAGCTGGACAAATCCAGAAAACTTCTGAACCTCGATAGATTCGTCTCTAGGAGTCGTCACAAGCTGCCCATCGAGCTCGAGCCCGAACGCTCCCCAGTGATCGAGAGACGCTGGAGCATGGCCAGTGGTGTCTCCAGAAATCCGAAGAAGAGGAACTCCAAAAAATCCAGTGTCTCTTCTCTCCTGGACAAACGGACAAAATCCACCCTGACAGAGGAATACGACAGGATATTCATGGAAGCAGACGTGAATCTCTCCGACGAGAATCCTGATCTCCCCAGGTGCCTGACGTTCCCTCCGAATCCATCGAAAGTCCCCGAGGAGTACGTTAAAATTCCCAAGAAAGAGTACGAGGAGATAAAGAATCGAGTCTCAGCGATAGAATCACGTATTGACCAGGAACTCCATACAATCGACACGATCGACACCTTCTGCTTGGACTCAGCTAGCGAGGTCCAGAGTAAGTATGAAAGGACCCTGGGGGAGGCGAGTATTGGAAGTATCACGCCAGCAGATCAACTGGCGAGACGCCTGGGAAAAGAGCTGAAGATTAGAAAAGGATCCGATGGGAAAGTCATCAGATCCCCGAGTGCCAGGAAGATAGGGAACATCAGGAGGAGGTCTCAGGAGAAGCCTGTGAGCAAACGTAGAGTCTCTCGTTCAGCCTCCTGGCATATATCGGAGCAACCAAGACCCCTTGCTTCGTCCCAATACGTTCAGGCGAAGGAGGAGATGGGAGAGGAGCTCGGGGAGGTGTGCAGTGAGGAGACCAATGCCAGGTTGGATTTTCTCCATCAGCAGTTGTGCACTTTGATGAGTCACACTGCAGAGCACACCAGGTCATCAGGGCTAGGAATTAATTACGAGTCCCAACAAATTACTGGATTGGCGTCACCTAAGGTCGCAGGGCTGAAGCAGGTCAGGAGGGCCTCCTCCTTCCATGGGAGCTCGATCTCTGAAGTCGAGCAGAAAAAAGTGTATTACAATCTTAGAATGAGTAATTTGAAGAAGAGTAACTCTCAGAGACAGATGCAGAAAGTTATACCGACTAGTCAGAGTGATATCTTCACGTGGAAGAATGCGAGTATTTATTTGGAGTCTGAGAAACACACGGCAAAATCCATTCTACTCCGGAGAAATGGATCCCCGGGGCTCACGCAGACGGGAAGGGACTCTGTCGCTAAACTTCGGACCCAGAATGCTGGAATGGTACTGGCGAAGGCGAAATTATTCGATGATGAGTGCAAGAGTCAGGTGATTGCCCAGCAACGCACCTCGTCGGGGGGTAGTGGGGGAAAAATTACTCCCCCGAATAAAAATGAGAGGAAGAAGAAGTGTCGAAGTCCTAAAACCCACGAGGGCAGGCTGAAGTCTGATCAGGAGAATTCGATTAATTTTAATGGCAGTGGAATTTCGAGTGAAGCGCCGACTTACAAGACTCCGCATATCAAGAAACCTCTGGCTGTCAAGACTCCGAAGAGCACTAGGTCTTTGGTCAGGAGGGCACCGATCGATATGAAGAGAACACCTCTCAAGGCCGTTCCCCTTGCTGGCACTCCCAAAAGGCAGAGTCCCAGGAATGCCTTCAGGGCGAGACAAGTCACCCGGAACATCGATATTGATTAGGGAGGTAACTAGAGAATTGCCATTTTTTTTTAGGTTTACAATTTTCCGATGGGATTTCTTGAGTGGATCTCAATCGCTGTATTTTTATATCGTGCCTTTGAATGTATTTTTTTGAAGATTAATAAATAATTGAGATTGGATTTGGGTGGATGTTTTTTTTATCGAAGAATTGGAGGCAGAATTTTCGCCAAACATTAGAAAGAATCTGTGGAATTCTTCAAAGAATAATTTTCACTAGGTTAGGCTGTATCGCGAGAGACATGATTATTTAATTATATTTCGTAATTATAGGTAATGATAATCACCCACCGATTCTGTTATCTATTGCTCATATTTTATTATAATCCGAAACTTAAGTACATAAGCAACCATAATAAATCTTGCCTTTGACTGCAATGAAGTTATAATACATATAATATCTGAGATTTTCGTGTTCCTCATAAGTACAATATTCTAAATAACTATTTTGGATCTTAAAAAATTGTTCACCTAAAAAACCCAAAATACCACGAAATAATGATTTATTCAAACCGTGCACAGCACTTGAATTCATTTATCATCCGCACGCAAAATTGAACTCTCTTTTCCTCTTTTCATTCAATAATTTTCATATATATCATATTAAACTCTAGGAATGGTTTTATTCAGATTAGATTCAAATCTCATCTTTTCACATTTTTTTTTGTTCAATATCTACAAATATTCACAATGTTCCCTGTGATGGCTAAACAAATAGGGAGAAAAATTATCGATGCTGTTGCTCTGGTCACATGTGCTTGATATGAATGATTCATCACATGTCATCGACAGTTCTCTATTTTCTTTGCATTTTACTTGTACAAAACCAAGTGCACATTCTTTCCCATGGGGTTTTCTTTCACGATATGGTGTCGCGCTCCAAATTTTGGGTTTTTGAAAGAAAAAGCATCCTATACGACTTGCGCAGGACAGGTACTCATTCGTATATTGCTCCTTATCACGTACTCTTATTTTATCTGTTTGACAGTTTCGTTTTTGCAGTTCATGTGAGGACAGGCCAATTAATATGAAGTCTATGTAGCGCCGTTTCCATTACTTCTCTTTTTCGCTCGTAAAGAAAAAAAAAAACAATCCTCCCTCCGGTATCGACTGAAAATATCTAGAATATGATCGATGGAATGTTCATTATGGACATGAAGAACAGAATAACTATAACAATTACATTTTCCTCCCTAGAGGAATCAACAAATTTTGCTTTCAATGAGAATTTAGGAATATTTTTTTACCAAACGCCAATCGTAATTTCTTCCAAACAATCTTTAATCTTCTCTCAGCCTCTGCACTTATCACTCATTTACCTAATTATGTATTTAGTCAACCGGGCGTAAATATCCCAAATTTTTGTGCACTATATTTTTTTCAACTTTTTATTGGTTTTTTTTTAAATTGTGGCATGGTAATATGTAGTGTAACAAGCCATTGAATATTTTTTAAATGATTTTCTCCGATAACATTAATAAATAAAATGGTTCGTCTATCAATCGCTATGTGGTTAATTAGCATTCATTGCAACAATAAATTTGATAATTGGAATTTTTTCAAAAGATAATGGATTTCTCTGAAATAGTATATAGATTTATTTAATTTGTCAATTTGTCGTCTCAATTGTTGGAATAAAATATCCGCTCACCACATCAGTGTCAAAATCTAGCCAATTACTAAGTAATTAAAAATTTCAATTGCACAACGAATTATTTTAACGTCGACCGTCTAATTAGAATGTAAAATGGTCTCAATGATGCGGTTAAGCGTTGAAAGAGTGCAGAGAGATAATTCAATTAATTATTATCATCTCGGTTTTTCTCTCTGCGTTAATTTTAGGAAAAAAATCTAGACTCAACGAGGATTTTGGGGCATGGGGAGAATTAAACGATCCAATAAATTCAAGGAAAATATAGGCTAGGCTGAGACAATTTATTTGAGGAGTTGATGTGCCCGCTCGTTCGCAACCTGTATTCGAGTCTCGTTGGACTCTCCCTGGAAAAAAAAAATTGAATATTGATTAGTCCATACGACATGGGCTAATGAATCGAACTTGACCTCCTCGGGATTTATCCATTTATCTCGGCAACGAGTGGTTCTAGAAAAAAAAATCATAGGACCTTTTCTCCAGGTCGAAAAATTATCCGAAAAAAATGTCCTATGAGATTTTCTGCTAGAATCACACGTTACGGAGATAATCCCCACATTTGACGAGATGCGAAAAATCCATTCGTCGTTTATCAACTTTCTTCAGTATTTTCGCATTTATCTCGAAAACGAGTAGCTCCAGGAGAAAGTGCTGACGTTTTTCGAAGGTTAATAAATATCCAACGAAGAATGTCTTTAATTTTTTTCTGGGGCCGCTCATTTACGAGATAATTCACGATTAGAGCCTGATAATCGTGACTCACTTTGCGATTGATCCTATCAATTTGTCGATTCTGATTTTCGAGTTCACTACCCATATCGATGGCCATGTTCCTCAAATTTCCGATCATTGTGTTGACCTGTCCCATGTTGTCCTCCATCTCCGTTTCTCGGGCGTCATTAGTGATTTTAGCAATGTAGCCACCCTGAGGGCCAAGACCATTGCGATCATCCATGACACGCTGGGGCTGGTTGTTGACGACTTTTCCATCGTCGTTGCCCTTCCACGTACCCTCGTCCTCCTTAAAGCTGGCCCCTCTTCAATCCCAATCCTCAATTAGATATTCGTTCGGTAATGAACATCGAAATCGGTACTGATTCAGTAGCGAAACCACTTCGAGCCGATTTCTTCACAAATATCTCAGAATCTATGGGAGCTAGTGAAAATTACGTGGGAGCATTCTTATCGACAATTTCAAGAGCTATAAAAAAGCTCTTATCAAACTTTTCGGTATCTCCCGTAAATTCCGAGATACTCACACAAAACGAGACAACGAACACAAAACTAAATACATCAATTCAACTCAACTTAAGGTTCGTTTTTGCTGGATATCTTGGAAACCCGGGGAGGTACAGACATTTTTGTAGGAACTTTTTTGGAGCTGGTGAAATTCTCGACAAAAAAGGTTCTTACAAAAATTGAGATATCTCCCACCGGTTTCAGGATATCGAAATAAAGGATCAGGTCTCAGGGATTCAACTTCACTACTGAATCGATATATTGAAGATGAAGTACTTGTTGCAAGGTAGAACACAGAGTCCACAGCATTTCTCCATCCCCGTGAGATTTTTCTCAGCTTCACGCATATCAGCATTTATTTGATCCATGCCCTCTTCGATTCGGTCCAATTGCTCTGTTGATTCACGAAAAAAAAAAACATGGAAATGTATGACGGATGAATAAATGAGAGCGGAAGGATTTTCGTTGAAGGCTCTTGCCATTCTATTTTTCCTGTGAGATTTCAACAAAAGTTTGTAATCTACCGCAGAAATCTGGCTATTTTCCGTGTGACTTTGAGCTTTTGCTCCAGCTTAATCGGATTAGTTAACCATCAGAGTTCTGGGTTTTCTACTCTAATCTACGGAAATAATGAATGGTTATCAGCGCAAAAAAAAATCCAACATAGAGAACACAAATTAATCATTTCCTTCTACTTTCAATTTCTCATTTGCAAATAATTACAATTTTACAGTAGTGAATTGATAAACCGTTACCTCACAAATGAAAAATCCTACTAATGAACAATTGAAAAAAATGAAAACATTCTTTGAAGTCTAAGGAAAGTCTACAAAAATGCTTCCCTAAAAAAAGGAATGAAATAAAAATAATAATTTTTTGTGGATAACGTTTTACCCCTTTACTACTCAATTTTTCGTTTCTCCATGTTCTGAAAGCAATGATCCTACGAAATTACAAAGTATACGGCACACATCATCTCATATTTGTAAGGTATATAACAATGTATATAATTCGGGTAATGCATGTATAATGAACAACGTTTAAACTGATATACAATGTGAATAATAATTCGAGTATAATATTTGCATATCAAGTATTATGTTTCACTCATCACAGAATAATGGTTCGAACAGACTGTTTTGTTGGCCGGTTGGTTGGCGGAGTAGGTGATTTGGTTAGTTGGATATCTGGATAATATAAAAAAATGTTCCTCCTGATAAAATAAATTATCGCAATGTTTTATCTGTTGTACTATTCAATATTCATACTGAAGAATGTGAGTATCTGTATTCTGTCTATCGTGGTGTCTAACAAACTCGGTCCCTCCTTATCATCACTACATCTCTTCACATGTACAAGATTTTTTTTTTTTCTGAGTATAAGCATCAGGTATTAGGTATTCTAATGAGTTAAATGGCTTACCGCCTTGTTCGTCCAGCATAACGAGAGTTTTCATCCCGACCTCGTGGCTCTAAACAGGCAAACCGGGCAATAAGATATGTTAAAATATTTGAGGACCCCCAATTGTGCCCGCCACCGCCACCATCATCTCAATTTTTTTTTACTTTCACCATTTTTTTTTTGCATTCTCCAACAGATAAACTATTTCTAGTCACGCCTATGGATAGCCAGGGAAATTTCGTACGGAATTAAAAAAAAGGCGATCCAATTCGGACCAGTAGTTCTCGACATATCACCGAAAAACTGGCCACCCGCGCCGTGCGCAAAACAACGCTTTCAGCACGGCTCGCGACGGAATGAATTTCCGCGATATTTCGAGAACTACTGAACCGAATCGAGTGATTTTTTTTTTGATTCCGCCTGAAATTTTCCGGGCTATTCAATGGCGTCATTGCCATCTCAATATTGCGGAGGTTTAACGCAATTTTTGGTGAGCGGTAGGGGGTCAACTACGCAAATGATAAAAACCCATGTAATTAATTCGCACCGGTGAAATATAATCCATGAGAATGTCATTATATTTCGATAAAAATGATACAGTCTCAACTCTAGGAAATATTACGGACTGACAATAAGCTCTCCTCTGGAATAAATTATTATTCTTAGTTGAATGGGTTTCAAGCGGCCACGGTCTCCCCTATATTACTCATTTTCTTCATTTATCAACGGCTTTTGGACGTGCATACATATGCGTAATTACACGGATACATACCACTAATCTATATTTTATATATACCATAACAACTAGTAGCTATTCAACGATATTAGTGCCTACGAAAATAATAATTCAGGATTATTATGGATTGAATTCAGTAGTCGAGTTTGCAGAATGGGTTTTCACGGTGACGACATAATTAATGAAAAAAAAAAAAGGAAACCGTGAAAACCGTAAAATCTAGCCTCCACTACGGCCTCAACTCATGATGATGTATCAAGAGGGTTCTGTCAAAATGACTGATCAACCGGCCTAGTGTACTGTCATAATAGTGACTCCATGCTGGATCTATTCCATCACCCCAATCTGTCTAAACCTATCTATGTCAAAATTATCTTGTAATAAAGTATTGGTACCGAGTTTCATATGTACATGTTCTCTCGATCATGTCAACTGACTGTCACTTGTCTTAGTCAAGGTATTGTGGATTGGATAAATAAATAAACAATAAAAAAAAATGATCAACAAGAGAGGCTCGTGAGAACATAAGAATAACCCGAAACACAATAATGATTTCTGTTACAAAAACGAAAATTGTTGGATAGAAAGACAAATAATAATAAATTTTACAGAAAAAAAAAATAAACGCTTACCGCCTTGATGATCTAACATCACAAGAGTATTCGCCCCAACTTCCTCGCTCTACGACGGCCAACGTATTTCGGCAACCGGAACGAAACATCATTCAGTATATGATTAAAAACTGCGAAATTAATTGACAACAAAAGAAAGAAAATAATAATAAATTCGAGGATAATCCACCGTGCTCTCAGCCTTGGGGTAAAATTCTAATTAATTAATGTCCAATGGTTTTCTAATTAAATTGCTCTAGTGCTGTCTAAGTTCTAATGAACTAATGGGAAAGAATTCCCTCATGACGGAAAAGCACAGTGGGTTGGAGGTGATCCAGCCATCGATATAATTAAAACGTAAATGATGATTGAATGGGTGACATCACCAGTCAAGTGGTTCAACGAAAAAATGAAAAAAAAAAATAAATAAATAACACTCAATCATCGATCAATAAAAAATGATCGACTGATTTCACCACTTGACCGAGACTCAATCGTTCCATTAAATATCGATGCCTTCAAATTACTGCAATGCAGTGCCC
Organism: Fopius arisanus; assembly: GCF_000806365.1. Lineage (NCBI taxonomy): Eukaryota > Metazoa > Arthropoda > Insecta > Hymenoptera > Braconidae > Fopius > Fopius arisanus. The sequence goes on along the minus strand of NW_011887794.1, from coordinate 511,612 downwards.
AGTGATAAAATAATAATCAAGATAATCAGTATAAATAATAAGTACCACCTAGAAGCGTCTAGAAGACCACGACACATTAATGAAATTGGGGATTAATGGACAATTGAAGTTGAATAACGAAAAAAGTCGTGATGAATGATGAAGAGACTAGGCGAATTTATGGACAAGCACATCAATTTAAAAATAAAGCCCGTCCATATACTGATAACGAATTGATAAAAGTGCTCTATACTGAACACGTCTCTATTCAATGAATACATCGTGGCAATAATTTGTACATAGAGTGTACCTTTTCCAGAAAAAAAAAAAAAAAATAGACCAGAGGGCCGATATATCAGGGCCAGATGCCCTAGACTTGGATAGGAAAGAAGAAGGACCACTGATAATTTAAATAATTCACTTTTTATATTAGGAAACACAGCAAAACATTCAACTACAGCTACATATATGCGAGTTGCATTTTTATACTCGTGGATTAATGACTGTTAGATCGAGAAGCGAGACAATGAAGCTTTGACTTTTATCCAAGCTCTTTGAGATTATTGAAAAAAACACTACCTGAATCTATTGAAAATATTATATAATCTTGAACTCGCTTCTTAATATGCGAATGTATGTAGCATAGTATAGTGGTGTGAGGCACAGAGCATATGCAATAATTTGCAAAGAAGATACCATTTAATCTGATTAATCATTGAAAAACGTGAAAAGACGAAACAATAAGTAGAAGAAATTAAATTAAACTCTTTATCCAATAATCTCCCATGATATGCTGTGTGAATGCTTTTGTACTGTATCTGAATATAAAAATTATCATGTTTTAAAAAAATAGGGCAACGGCAATCTCCATGGTAACATAATAAATGAATAATTAAATAAACAAATACATCATCTGGTGGCGTTGATATTTGGTGTGGTGGTGGTTGGTGGTGGTTGTGGTGATAAAAATCAGTGAGGATCAATGCGGTTTGAGGAATGTATTGTCAGGTACTCATAATTATTCAATCGTCAATAAACAAGTAAATATAAATAAACTAAAAATATCACCAGTGCAGTCATCCAGCGAAAATAAAAAAATCAAATGAAAAATCAAAATAAAGAAGACCAAAATAATAATCAAATAACGAAATAAATTAAATAAACAAATACCACAGAACAGTCACATCTCATTATCGTCAACTCCTGATTGTTCGTTAATATCAATATACAATATCTTGTTTATTGTATCTCTAGCAATTACTCTCCACAGTACAAAGACTGTACCCACCAACCAACCTAGATAGGCCAAGAACAACGCGTCATACTCCCTTATTTTTCAATATCTTGATTTTTAAAATATCCACCCTCTTTAATTCTTACCTTGCACTCTCATTAACATTTATATTGCACACATTAGTCATCATCCATTATTGCCCCAAATAAATAAATAGTCGAGCCATCAACGACTGATTGGAGTGGCGTGAGGGGATTTATCTCAATAGCAATAATAAACGAACGACTAAAATGTGAACAGAAAGGTGGGAAAAAAAAATTATGCCCCCTCCCTATCCCTCCCAGACACTTGCAATGACTATTATTAATTTTTATTAGAGCTTTTAACTCACCTCCCTGGTCGTCGAGTGCGACCAGAGTGCGGATGCCAGCCTCCTTGCTCTATTGGTACAGAGGCAGCAAAACACACACAACCACCACGAGTGTTAAAGAGTCGGAGTATTAAATGATTCAGTATAATAGTAATTCAGTATATTAAGTATAAGTGCAAACAATGCGATACTATAATCAATATAATAAATATAATCACTATAATATCGCATTAATGTACGAACTGTTACAATAGTCTAGGTAATATCATATGTTTTGTTATTTAATCAGTGATGAACAAGCGAGTGGGTGATTTTAACACATTTCTCCATGAAGGTGATTCATTGATTTGAAAAAAAAAATATATATATATTAGGTAGAAAAAAGAACAGTTTGAGACAGAGGTGAACTGCAGGCGAAGTATCAGAATAGAGCGATAGTTATGTATTATTTAGGGTAGAGACACTTAATCTGAAGATTTCATCCGCCAGGCTGTTAATTATTTATTACTTATAGATTTTTTTGATCTTCTCATGCACATTTTGGGGTTGATATTTATTTATGGCGCGAATTTTTTTTTTATCGGGGTGAGGCTATTTAGCTAACAAGTTCTGATAGGTGTTTCTAATAATCATCTGGTACCAGTGATTATGTGTTTGAGCAGCCACATTAGTATTTAATTTTTATACAAGTTGTAAATAAAATAGGGTGTGTCTGCGTGGATGTGAGAGCAAGCACTCGAGCAGCCAGACAAGGCACAAGTCTCAATAATTTATTATTTAAATGAATTTAAAAAAAAAAAATCATCAAATAATGGAGAAAACAACACACGTACATCACATACATACATTATCACGTACATAAATTACGTTGGTACGTGATTAATATTAATCTGTTGTTAATTTTTGTAAACGTACAGATCAAGATTGTCAGACACACCATTGACAGCCAAGCAAGCGGACAGACATTAAAATATTGACAGTTATAGAAGGGCCAACACACATACGTCGACGATTAAACGACAACAATAGCTTTCGTTACGCTTTCGTGATAAATTCAATGCTGTTTATTCACATATTATCCGTCTTATCACCTGCGTAAGAAAACAAAGGTACACCAAAAGTTTATTGTGCAGAAGATAGTTCAAGACAGAAAATACACATTTCTCATATTTCAGTCGTCATTATATTTTTTTCTGAGATAAACAGCAATCCTGCAAACGACTTGTTGTGAAGAAGAATCGATAGTCTGACGTGCACTCCCTTTCAGGGAATCTTTATATTTTTGGAATGAGTCACATATAATACACAATGCATTGTATATGCACATCGATAAAACGATCCCAGGGGGGGGTGAAAACCGAAAGAAAAAGTAGAGGATGCGTTTATTCACATGTAGATATTTTTTATTCAAGGATAGACTCGGATCTAACGGAGTCTTTAGGTGATGACGCATCAGCGTCAATGAGCATTGATGACGATTTAAGATTCTGACGTTATGACAGAAACATGGGGAAGATCGGGGACAGAGAGAGCGCCAAGATTAATATTCTATTGTGAACCGTGAATTTTGGGACTTACCTCCTCGCATAATGCCAGCATACGCCGTGTACTTTCCAAGGACTGTAACAAATAATTGGGAGTTTTGTGAGATTCTCGTGCACGGGGTTGGGTAATTAGTTTAGGCTCAACATCTGGAGATATCGGAAAGCTATTCTCGGGGTTTTCGGGGCCAGGGGGAGGGTGGCAATGTAATTACACACTTGTTCTGCTTCTATTATCTTGAGGAGGCTATTTCAGAGGGAGTCAATAGATTTCATCGCCTCGGAGATGCTGACTATAATTTTTCAAGCCCTTGACTCTATCCCCATTTATTTTTATCAATTCCTCGGGATAAGTCTAATAATTTTTTAAATAAGATTTATTTAGAAGAGTGAGGGTATGATAATGATACTCACTTCATCGGTCACTTGGCCGGCCTTGAGCTGTAACTCCTGGAGTTCCGTACGAGGTGGACCACCACCCTCGGCAGGATCTGCCGCTGTTGTTGGTGCTGGCATGTCTGCTTTTTTCCCGCTATTTCAAGTTCAAGTCTGAGTGTCGAGCCTCCAGTGCCCGACGTGTTTCCGTGTTGAAACTGAAAGAGAGAAGAGAAACGAAATTAGGACTCTGTCACTGGGTCCTGGTGAATCAGTTGGGGACTTGCAGGTGTGAAAATACGAAATATTCAAGTGGCAGAGATCAAGAAGGAATTCGGATGATGATGAAGAGCCTGGATCGAGGGTGAGTGTCCAGGTGATTATGGAGCACAGGATTTTTTTACCAGATTATTCAGTAACTAGGATGTGTGTCTGACGATTTCGAACATCGGACTGGGACTGGCCTTCCGTCGGCTGCCAACTGTAAAATCAATATGAACGGGCATGGGTCATTGCGTTGCTGCGCGGTGTACTAAAAGGGCCATCCAGCTACCATGCGCAGTAGTTTTGTTGCAACATATGACAATATCAGTCTATTTCAAGGCTGAACGGGGTTTGTATTTTTGGATAAACAAATGACAGAAGGCCCGTCATAACGTCACTAGTCGTACATTCCCCGGATGAAGATTCAACAACTGGATACAATCCTAGAAATCTGCTGCTCGCACCATGAATGAAAAATTATTCATCCCTTCACATTCCGAACATCAATTGGAGCCATCCCTACTCCTCTCATTTCTTTTATCTAACTGACAATTCCGCCTCCTCTCCTGGAGTATTTATCTGACATAAAATTACACAAGTTCTATTTTAGATTGATACCTCACCTGGATGGAGATGGCCTGCCCGTTGGATTTTCAATTGATTATTGCGAATTGATCTGAGCTTTGACAGCAGTCGATGGTGAAATCCAGTCAGAAGTGTTGGAGTGAGTTGAAATCAGTCGGAAGGGCGTTCACGCCGTACACCACTGCGTAATGTCATGTACGATTGAATATAAAACATCTGATGCCCCTAGTTCCGGGGAGAGTGAGATAGAAAAACTTACTAGAGAAAAAAAAAATTGACAACTGTATGCCAGAGCTTGTGATTGGTCGATCTGCGATTAGCTCCGTTCATTCATTCGTTGGTGGTATCACAAGACTGCCAACTTGATAATTAAGGAATTTTTGTATTGATTACGCTTCAAGCCAACGAGAAAAGCAAAGAGGATTGACTACAGTAGAGGCTCAGTTCTGGGGGTTTGAGTTACCCCAGCGGCATCGTAGTACTGCACCCTAAGAGAGGGAGGGCGCAACACGCAATGCTGGGGTGTTTTTTTTTTATTAACCAAGTTGTTATTGCAATGCGGGGGTGTCCATCAAGTCGACGGGGTGAATTTTATTTTCTGCTGTAGGAATCCTTTTTGTTTTTCATTTGTTTAACTGCAATTTAGCCGACTGTAGAACGTACGAAAGGGGGAAACCACATCTTGTAGATTTTTAATGGAAAAAATTATTCAATATGTTGAAAATATACCACTAATAAATTTGTATTATCAGAATGGGCGCGTTGTCCTAGTGGTAACGTGCTCGACTACCACGCCGATGGCTGGGTTTCGATCCCGCCAACATTCATTTTTTTTTTTTTAAATAATTCCTATTTTTTGGTTTTTTTAATGGCTAATTAATGGTAATATTGTTTAAAAACTGAATATTTGAAAATCCAGAAGATATCTAGTGAAATTGAAAAATTAGCAATTTTTTTAAACGATACTTTTGCAATATATATACTAGTAATGAAATTTTATTATTGTTAGTGTGCGTTATCCTAGTGGTAACGTGCTCGGCTAGCACGCCGACGGCCCGGGTTCGATCCCGCCGTCATTCATTTTTTTTTTTAAATAATTCCAATTTTTTCGTTTGTAAATGGCTAATCCATCGAAATATTGGTTAAAAACTGAATAGCTCTTCGATTGTCATGTTCCCCTGATACTTTTTCAAAAATTTCGAATTTTTCACTTTCAGTGAAAATTTCAGTGAATAACTCCTCGATTGTCATGTTACCCTGATACTTTTTCAGAAATTTTGAATTTTTCACTTTCAGTGAAAATATCAGTGAATAGCTCCTCGGTTGTCATGTTCTCCTGATACTTTGACAAAAATTTCGAATTTTTCACTTTCAGTGAAAATTTCAGTGAATAGCTCTTCGATTATCATGTTATCCTGATACTTTTACAAAAATTTCGAATTTTTCACTTTCAGTGAAAATTTCAGTGAATAACTCTTCGATTGTCATGTTATCCTGATACTTTTACAAAAAATTTGAATTTTTCACTTTCAGTGAAAATTTCAGTGAAGAGCTCCTCGATTGTCATGTTCCCCTAATACTTTTTCAAAAATTTCGAATTTTTCAATTGCAATGAATCCCTACTTAAAGAAAAAATTGGAATTATTAAAAAAAAAAAATTAATGACGGCGGGATCGAACCCGGGCCGTCGGCGTGCTAGCCGAGCACGTTACCACTAGGATAACGCACACTAACAATGATAAAATTTCATTACTAGTATATATATTGCAAAAGTATCGTTTAAAAAAATTGCTAATTTTTCAATTTCACTAGATATCTTCTGGATTTTCAAATATTCAATTTTTAAACGATATTACCATTAATTAGCCATTAAAAAAAAACAAAAAATAGGAATTATTTAAAAAAAAAAATGAATGTTGGCGGGATCGAAACCCAGCCGTCGGCGTGCTAGCCGAGCACGTTACCGTTAGGACAACGCGCTCTTTAAAAAAATTTATTTCAATAGGAGTATATCTGCTACACATTGAATATTTTTTTTCATTTAAAATTCCACAAAATGTGACTTCCCCCTTCCACTCGTTCTACAGCGGATAAATTCCAGTTGAACAAACAAAAAACAAAAAGTATCAGGGGAGAAATATCTTCTCAATGGCCATGCTGTTGTGATATCTTTTCAAAAATTTTGAATTCTCGACTGCTTGCAAAGCAGGGACCTATACGACCGTCAGTCGATAAAACAGGCGGTACAACACCGACCGTCAGGTGGTGATTGGGCAGTGGTAAGATAGGGAATTGCGAAAATTATATTTTTAGGTTTAAATTGCTGTTGCGGGGGGCCGACATCGTGAATATGTAATTTTGTTGGAAAGCAAGTCGAAAGGACTGATTGGTCGAGCGGAAATTCGGTCAATGGTCCCTTTGATGGGGAATCTTCCGATTTTTATGTACAAATTTTTCTTTTTATTCACTCTTTTGATGGACGGTCATCGGGAGAACACTGAAAATTCGTATTTCCCTTTTGAAAATGAATACAAAGCCCTCACTTTGCAATTCATCCACAAAAGAAATCATTTATCAACATATTTGATATGGTTTTCTTGCGGCTATGAAAGCGTTGAGGATGATTCTGTGCGATGGGTGTAGAATATTTTTTTTTTTTCATCCTCTTCACACAAAACTCGTACTACTTACATACCTCTGACTCGATCTCGCTCAGCTTCCGTTCTTTCCTATAGAAATAATATGCTAATCCTCCTTGTAGGGAGAGGCGGAGTTTAAAAAGTGCGCCGATAAATTCTCAAGACTTTTGACGTAATTTTGTACCCTCCTATTCCCTATCCCACACCCTCAACCCCGTTCACGAATTTAAGTGTAGGTAGTCAACTTTCAAAAGATTCTTCTTTGCAACGGCCAAGAAAACTCCATTCACGGAGCTGCGAACGCATAATGCATCATCTGACAACTGTTCCAAGTATTTATTATGAAAAAAATGGAAAGTCGGGTGGATTTAATATTGGGAAGCTCTTACAATTTTTCTTGGTAATATTTCCGGTTAGGATAATCCCGAAGTGATTTATCTTCATTGCCGAAAAAAATTATAACGCGTGTCTTCTAATTCTTCAACCATTCATCAGTAGTGGAATGGTAAACTAGGAAAAGTGGATTTTTAATTTTTAAAAAAGATAAATTTTCAATCAGAGGATGATCCAAGTGCTTCAAAAAAATGGGAAATCTCCTATAGAGAAGTGGAAAGCAGCGCAATTAATCACCCATAGGATGAGTCTAGTCCCCAGATAATGAAGTTTCTAAGACTAAACCAGAAGCGATTAAACCTGATGGTGTGCCCTACTTGTCAAGTTGATCAGAGCCCTTGTAAATCCGTCTGGCCGGCGGCGGCTAGAGTCCAGAAGTATTTCGTGTGGAATACCAATTCCCGTGGAATTTTATCGTGGCATATCGAACTACTGGACACTCGAGGGCGTGACACAAATGCCAGATGCAATCAAGCAAAAGAGTATCTCCAAAGGAAGCTGGAGGATAGAAAAAAAAAATGAGAAGGGACAGGGAAAGAAAGGACAGTTTGATAAGAGTGAAGTGAAATAAGTATATGTTCGGTAATCCATAAATACAGTGATGAAGGGGTGGGGGATATTTTCATTTATTACATAAATGGGAGAATTCGGGGTTCGGTAGGATATAATGTGAGCAATGTATGCATGAGATCTCTCACAACCACATACTGTTGTTCGAGGTGACTGCTATGGGTGCATAAATATATGGGTCTATGCGTCACCCCCAACTTGGCCCAAGTACATATGATGTGTTATAAAAGAATATCTACAAATTCAATTGTCATTCGTGCTGTGACGAATCGATGGAAGTTCTGCCAATAAAAATAAAGTATCCCAAGTTTTCATGCGGAGATTTTCCTCTCGTCGAGAAAGTCCCAGAGAATATTTTTCCATTCCACATTTGGCTCCGATTCATTGGCAGGAAATGCATATGCTGGAAGTATTTGCAGTTAACGGGAACGAAATAGCTGTAACTTTCCCCGGAGTAATCTGAAACCACAAGAAAATACAGGGGATGAAATAAATAAAGGAAAAAAAATGGTGGGTTATCCATTTCATTGATTATCTGTTTATGAAAATAGGGGGGAGTTCAATTGCAATCAGACGAAATTACGAAATCCCACGAGTCCGCGAAAATCTTCGCTCATTCGATTATTATTCAGTACTTTTTATTATTATTTTTTTGCTTACTTGTGTATGCGTTCAATGAGAGGAGCGATTCAACCGCAAGTTGTCCGCAAGTCCGACGAATCTCGGGGTTAATGGGGCTGAATCACAGATTGCGACTTCAACCCCTTTCCCATTGGGCTGTACTAAATTTTCCCAACAATTTTGAAACTGTTGGAAATCTTTAAACCCCCGCGAATAGACCAGCGCACCAAAAGCTAGACATTAATTTGATAAATGCACAGGGTCGGTGAGTTTAGGTGAAAACAATAAATCAATTATAATATTCCACGGTTCGGTTGGGCTATCGGTTATTAGTAAAAGCCGTCGATGGACCGGAAGGTGGCAATATATCCAATCCATGTACACGTTTTCCATGTTTGTACCGTGCTTTCTCGCTATTATGAATTTATTACGCAGCGATGAAACAATGCAGTGTCATCAATCGGTTATCAACGAGTCGGGGATTTGCTTCGTGAAACTGTTATCAGTTCCACTTCCTGGGGCTATTTATGTCCGAGCAATGATACCAGTTATCGTTGGTTGTCTCTAGGATATTCAATCCCTAGGGATTTTTTTGGCTGAGGGTTTTCTAACCTCAAAATTACTGTCGCAAATACCATTTTACCGATTTTTGACCCTCATTGGACCCTCGGACGATCATCTGATACTTGTTCGCCCCGAAAAAATGAAAAATAGGAAGATAGAGGAGTAAGAACGGAGGAGGGGCGATTCTAGGCGTGTGGCGGATGGGTGGGCAAGAAGGATGAGTAGGAGTGGGCCGCGGGGGTGGTGAGGGGGTTGGGGTGGGTGAGAAAGGGGGGATTTGCATATTACGACGATTCGAATCGGCTCCCTTGGCCGTTCCTCACCGAGCCGTGACTCTCGAGTCTTTCCACCGTCTCCGATGCAAATTACAATATTCCCAGGTCGTTCGTTCCAATATGAAAATATATGCAGCCCAGTCCTCAACTAACGCGTCATGCCCGATAAAAATATATTATTTCACCTTTTTCATGGAGCGCATATTTGCCGTAATAAGGCGACGGCGGGAGAGCTTCAGCTTTTTTTTTTTTCTTCCTCCGCGGGTGGGCAAAATATTCAGTTCGCGATTGATGGACGAATTTTTTGTTGATCTCCTTTTTTTTTATTTTTCCTTCTTCAGTTTTGAAGGTGTGAGAGTCGCTGGAGAGCATTTAACTCTGGAGCATCTCGGGGAGACACTTTATTTCATTTCCCGATGAAAAAGGCCATTTGACTTATCCACCTCGATTCAGCGATAGATCAATTCAAGGGTCGAGACGATGCCTTATTGACGGGGCCAAATTGGCCGGACGGTCACACCATACATCGCCCTGAGGGACTAGCTTTTTCCATTCTCGCGTCTCAGATGGGTCTCAAAATTGAGTTTTCCCCGACGTCCCCTTCTAAAGACTCATCGTTTCTATAAGTCATTAAAATATAATGATACTTTCACTCGAATGAAGTGAATGTTCTTTTTTTTTGGAAATTTAACCGCCGGACGGACTGGAAGAATTACAAAAATATTGAGTCAAGTTGAAAATACTAATTAAAGTCCCGGTAATTGGGGTGTCCAAACAGTTTATTTACCCCTGGAGGGAGGTGAGGGTATAATCCGGGGGCCGAGAATGATGAGATTAAAGGTTTCGTCTGCGGGGGCCAAGCGTCCGCACTCGTCGTACTATTCCGGATGAAAGAGGCTCAAGTGCATCGCGCCGTAAAATAACATTGTCCCACGAATCATGACGACAGTAGTGGTTGGAAAACATCAACTCACTCCACAAAAGATGCGGCAAAAAATAGTAGGTGACGGGCATCAGGGGAAAAATAACTTTTCCATTGTTTTATGTCTGCGTTGGATGGTGGAACAAAAGTATGTGGCAATTTTTTTTTAATTTTATTTATTTTTATTATCATTTTTTACTCGTCACTGGTGGAGAGAACTAGCAACTGTGCGGATGGATGGGATGATGAATACTGCTGTGTACACTTGTGGTGAAAGACACTGCAGAGTGTTGACGATGGCCATTCGGGAATTAGCCATTGCTCCGTGAAATTGATACGCGGCTTACTCCTACGGTTTCAGCTGTTGTTCAGTTGGGAAAGGAGAGGGCTGTATCGATTAAAGATCTGTCAGCTTTATCGAATTCCATGAGATGTCAATAAATTTTTATAACCGTTACTTCTTACCTCAATTAATTATCCAGATTTACCATTTTTAATTAATTGATAAATTGTCCTTGCTCGATGATTGATTGAAAATATATTCCCCTCATCGAAAATATCACCCTCTCCGCCCCCAATTACCAAGTCATCCCGTAGATTGACTGTCTAAAAGCTCTCGATTCATAAAAACTAATCCCCAGAAACAAAATTTTATCAGCCTCCTGCTTATACGTACGAGTGGTCTCCCCCAGCTATATGTATGACCGAGAAATCGAATCCAATTTTCACGATAGCATCTTCAACAGTATACCGTACTTATTACACCCTCTCACTCGCATATTCGATAGCTTCAGCACGATCAGGTGTCACGAGAGGTCCAGTCCACCAGGTCCAATCCTCCATAAATTTATTCCATAATATTTGGTCAGAATATTTTCCGTGAATCCCATTGGTGTCTTCTACATCAAAAAATGGTGAATAGACAAAAAAAAAAATATATATATCAGGCATTAGCCAGCAAGTGTTGATATACCGAGGGGATGATTCTGATGGGCTGCGGGATTTCGTCTCGGAGTCGTATCAATATTCATCAGCGTCCTCATGTTCGGCTCGAGTGAAATTCCAGGATTAGTCCAACAGAAACTTGGCATAGCCCCTCTATCCCCTCATCCTCTTCTAGTCCCAGGGAAATAGGAATAGGGTATAACCTCCACACGCACTGCTAACCTCTAATCTCCATGATACACTATTGCCCCCTCGACACTGACGTCATATTGCATAACAATTAATCATGGGAAGGGGGTCATACCTGAATACTGGGGGAATCTCGACTTAAATATAGGGGTAGGTATTCTGACCGCTGGATACCACCGATAATCATTTCACTTGGCAGCTTAAAGTGCCACTGGTTTAACGTGTTAAGCCGATTTGCGATTGCCATTTCCTGGATTTGGGGAAAAAATTTGTCACAAGGCGCTAAATGATGGGCCAGTGGTTGAAATATCCAATTATTTTCATCCAAATTGTACCTCAAAGCCCTGAAGATGCAAACTGCAATGTCTACAAGATGTCGGCGCAATGACGATCACAAAATGGCGTCTCGTTCTGCACTAACCTGAAATTTCTAGTGGAATTATTAAATTTCGGGATGGGGTTGACAATTTGGGTAGGATGGATTTTTATTCTGGACGTGTCGTTGATGTAAGTAATGAGTCCTGGCAGTAGCCACATGGTAATGCCTAATGTCGATCAAACAACTGTTTAAGCAAGCCTCGAGTTAAGTGCGCCCTTTCCTTTCTGCTCGCTCTAGACCCCGGGCTCACCCCTCGATTTTGTCTAACCGGGGCATTTTTTGTCCGCCATTCAATAATACTAATGCGACTGGCAACATGGTCAATAGTTTCACCACCTCGTTCGAGCAAAGCGTAAATCCCATTTTCGTGGCTCGCTGATTGAGGACAGATGCACGAGAGAAATTCTGCGGGGAGAAGTGCACGGGCTACATGTGGAATGAGGGAAGTGTCGTTAGAAGCTAGCACAATGGACAGCATACTTTCCACACTTGGTGTGCCAAAAGCTGAATATACATTACATCTAAATCAAGTGAGTACCACCACCTGGACAATTTATTTATCATTAAAAAATATCTATAACAATTGAATAATATCTCCACATTTTTTAGATTTTTAATAAAATTTGTCTCACCTTGTGTATTTTTTTTTTCTCAGTGCCGAGTTGGAGAGTGGAGACGGTAATCAATGGATATTTAACATCAGTGATGACTCGATGACTCTTTATCTACGGAAGTCATCACACCGAGTCTCTTCGCAGGATCTATCCCCCAGTAATAACAGCATGTTGTAGCTTACCGTAGCATATGCACGTCAGTCTCCATATGTGAGTTGTTCTGCCCCCATCAGCTAAAAATGGAAGAGCCCCCACTAGATTCTCATTGCAGGGTACCTGTACTCCATTGACAATTACTGGCTGGTGTAGAACCTGTCTCCCTGGATAGAGGGAGAGAAAAATAATAAATAGAGTGGGTATAGCAGGTTGAGGCCATCATTGTTGCATGACCCCCGGGTTCTTTATGAACGTATATATATCCCTCATAAGCCACTGTGGACAGCTGGGCACAGATGGCCCGTTAATCTCATTGAAAACTCATGAGGACTCCATGGCTACGATCACTGGGGACCAACGACCATATGTCTGACGTAGCCGCATGTTGAAATCCTGTTTCATTGTCACCCACGTATACCCCACATGCATACATTCACTTTCAATAGTTGTAATCACTGGAAAAAAAGGTCTCGAGAGTCACAGGGAGAGTGGAGAATGCGGGGCCGAGGATCAGATGAAACACTAGCTGAAATTCAACTTTTATTTTTATTTTTCAACGGATCAACGTGTGGAAAAGATAAAAAAAATAATTTATAATTGAAAATGTGTAATGAATAATTGGAGATAAAATGGTATCATCGTCGGGTATGACCCCTCGGGTGCGACCTCTGGGATCCACCACCTCCAATTAAAAATCCATCCCAAACATAAATCAGGGAATCCCAGAGCCGTGGAATCGAAAAAAAAAATCGACATCTCGTAGACGAGATTTTGATGGAGAGGTGAAGCGCTCCGGAGCTCGTGCTCTTAATCGAGACCAGAGAGTTGCGATCTCATGGGAGATCCCGGAAGAGCGAATCAAAGTCACATCTGCGGATAACGTCGCAACCGTCCCCAATCGATTTGTTCCAAAAGATTGATGACAACGCGGATTCTGATGTGCCCCATCCCCCCACCGATCGTCAGTACAATTAAAGGTGATAATTAATAAAACTTTTTCGATCAACACAACACAAGGAAATAATCCTAAACATTTCATCAATTAATTATTGTAATTGCTTTTTAGATGGATAAGATTGCTGTATCTTGAATAATTACTGGAATTACTAAAATTCGTAATTTGGAGTTGATGAAGGAGATTAAGGCCCATCTGCCCCCGGGGGGGGGCAAGAGTATGTTGGTCACGGTCGGCATAACCGCGACATGGTGCGGGTGGTGCACAAGCAGTTTCACCAGAGTAAGAAGAGAAAACGGAAGGAATACCAGTGTTGCTTACCGGAGGAGAAAGATCCCAGGGTGTAGAGAAGAGAGAGAAACGACGATGGCATTTCGCGACGAGCGAGCTAAGTGCGGGATTATGCAAAGTACCGGCCATACAGTATAAAAATACGGAACGACTCTGCGCCATCTTTTCCGGGCCATTCTAATAACTTGCTGTCGCGCATATACGCTCCTCTCGAAATTTTTATCCTTCCTCACTCCTCAAATATGGCGGTAAAATAAAAAAAAAATATTCACCAATTCTCTCACTAATAAAGAAAGATGCTCCCCTCGAAATAATGTGTAGATTTCACATGCCACTTCGCTCTTGAATAATTTATACGAGTGATAACCGGGGTATGATAGTATTTGCCAAATTGCATTTCATATAGCCGTTTATCTCGAGCACGCGCTTCTGCAACCCGAACCCACCTGATTGCCGATTATCTGTTTCAAAAAGCGTTCACGCAACGCATAGTAATACAAACCCCCTATACACTGGGTTTTCGTTATAACTATTACGAGATAAGGATTTTGTCTTAATGCTCGTGGCAGAAGTACCGGTGTTACGCACACCGATGATTAAACTAAAAATGGAAACGAGTTTAATTATCTCGGTGGTGCTTCAATTCCCAAGACGATGACGAAGAAAACAATTCAAGAAGAAATTGGAGGACCGTGAAGAGCGCCTGATTGATCGATCCCCCGTTGATTATCCGGTGTGTTCGCAGCTGTGAATCGGTTTAATTCTCCAATGAGGAAGGTAACACAAAAAAAAAGGGCACGGGTTGAGGGAAAAAAAAAAACATGAGAGAATTCAGAAATAGAGCATAAAGAGCGGAGAAAAAATTGGCCGGGAGCAACGATGAAAATATATTTTCGATCGTTCGTCAGGATGAAATATGGGGGTTGGGTTGGGTGGTGGGTTGGAGGGGTGGAGGGATAGAGGGATGGAGAGCTGTATGAATCGAGGGGGTGGTGTGAGGGAGACAGAACTAGGTAGAATCGCCGGAAGGCAAAGTGGTTATAACAAGTATACCCTATTTTCTGCGCAGCACAGAGGGCGCAATGAATCCGTATACCTCTCTCAGCAATAACCCAGAAGGAAAGGGTAGAGAAGTGGGGTGGTGTGGTTGCACATGTGTCGAACCTGAAATATGTAGGCGTGGCCTCAGTTGTTGGAGGTAGCAGACGCATCCCGACTCAGCTGAATATGTTCCCGCGTCCTTGTTCCATCTCTCCCCGGTATTCGTTTTCATCTGCCCCCACCCAAAAACTAGAGATATGCGCGAAAGTACAACAGGGGCTATATGGCTCCACCCTCGAGTGGGCTCGGTTTGCGCTACCATTGGCCCCTCGGCTAAACCACTTCAAACCACCCTCTCAACAGCCAAGCTTCTCTCCACCTGTCGTTCGACGCGAAACCGACTAGTTTGTGCTATAGAGCATCAGCTGAATATCCCCCAAAGGGGCTACAATACCGAGATCCTTTTGCTCAGTTGAATCATTCAAACGTGGTCCGTCCACGACCCCGGGTCGTCACCGTTATAATATCAGAGTCATATCATCATCAACGTCTGCTTACCATCAAGGTAAGTCATCATCTCACCATCTCCCCATCTCCCCATTGACGAACGGCTGATTCGGCTGATTCAGCTGATTCAGCTGATTAATTTCATTTAACTGATTTAGCTGATTTATTTATTATTCAGTTGATTGCATCCAAATTTAACGAACCGCTTCAATTCTTCAATTCTTCTAATTGCTTCAGACAAGACCCGACTTGATTGGTGGATTATCGTTGTCACAATGACAATGGAAGATCGCTCGGGACCAGGCATCGATCGTCCAGGTGATGCAGGGACAGCAACGGCAGCCACTGGAGTGACGACCGACGCCTCTTATCCACTTCGCAGAGCAACCGGCAAGCGATCATTTGATGTTGCCTTTCTGGTTGCACCGGATGAAAAATTGGCCCGACGTCAGAGCGATTACAATCAGATTGAAACTTCTCACAGCCCGGACTTCGGGCAGCCAGTGAGTCCATCGGGTGACACCTGTTACCGCGGCTTTCCAACGAGTCACCCACCACCAGGACATCACGACGAGTTGACGGGCTCGCGAAGCGCTTTCACGAAGGTCAGTTCATTGAGCAGCTTTGACGAGTCCCGTAGCTCACCACGATCATCAATATCCCCGGATCGTGGGAGTTATCGAAGCATAAGTCCACCACGGAGAACGCCTCCGCTGCAATCAGCTTGTCCCATTAAAACAGCGACATTCAAATACGGATCATTCGCTGCGGTGGCTGCAGCAGCCGCAGCAGCAGCCGCTGCTGCTGCCTCTACTCCGTATCCATTCATCCCGAGTTCTCCAGAGAGTGCAACACCAATAACCGCAACGACAACAGCATCAACCAACAACTTGTCAATCGGTGAAAGCCTGAAAATTCGGAAGATCCCGAATTCCGTGGAGCCCGCCAACTTCCGGACAGCGTCAGAGCTATCACCAGCAGCAGCTGCTGTTTATTCAAATCTGTCGTACTCACCTATATCAGTGTTTCCCTCTGCACCGATGGCAGAAGCTCTCACCCGTCCTCGCCATTTATTCGGTGTAACCGGTCTTCTGCCGCCGTCCTTTGCCCTCAGTCTTCCCGCCCAGAATGTTTGTGCCAAGTGCAATCTGTCCTTCCGGATGACATCCGATCTCGTCTATCACATGCGCTCCCATCACAAGAACGAGGGAACTGGCGAAGCTGCGAGGAGACGTCGCGAGGAAAAGCTGCGGTGTCCCGTGTGCGACGAGAGCTTTCGGGAGAGGCATCACCTCACCAGACACATGACAGCTCATCAGGACAAAGCGAGTGACTCCATGGATCCCCAGGTGCAGCATCCTCAGCTGCCTTCGGGCAGCGTCAAACGACGAACCGGTGGACTTCCAGTGGTTCACGGTGCAAAGTGACATTATTTCCCACAAATTCAAAACTACTTCCAATAAATCAAAGACTCAGCTCTTCAAGCCAAATATATTCTCATAGAATATACGAATTATAGTGTTACGAATATTTTGAAGGATCGTCATGTATGGACTGTGTCGATATGTGATGATCGGAGGGCTCTCTCTCTAGTCAATATTAGGAGGATTAACGTTAACATTAGGTCTAGCCAAATAGCGATTGTATCGAGTATAACGATCGATATATTTGGAAAAAAAAAAATGATGCGCATCTTCAGCGACATCGACTGTCACACCTCGATAAATGGGTATCGCAATTTTGTTACTTTTTTTTTTTCTTTTGTAGTTATTCTTTCAAATCGACACCGGCATCGTAAACCGTAAACTCCGCGTCACACGTAAACCAGCGGAGCACGCATAATGGTAGGAAACAATGAAATGCCGTAATCGGAAACAGTGCCGGTTTGTTATCTGCCATTCGCACCCCATTTAACTTGAAACGTTGAATCGGTCCGGGTTGGGCTAGGCTGTGCTCGTGGTATACCGTTGAAACTGGGCCCCACGATTATTCGCCACACTCTATCTATCTCATCTGGTGGGGGGGGATTTTAAATACGTCGCGACCTCAGCCCAACCCCTCAGCCACCCTCGTATTCCTCGTTGATCCCGACCCGTTTCTCTCACCCCAATCCTCACCAGTTTCGATGATTCTGTTTCTCGTGTACCGTCAGCACTTGAATTACCGGACGAATTTATCATCCGTGGAATCACTGACTTCCAATTACCAACGACTTTATTCAATAATGCTGTAATATTATATTTAAGGGGTAGTTCTAAGATTTTTTGTTAAATTTTTTCATATTTTATTTATCATTTCAGAAGATTTTTCTCGTCCCGTGAAAAATTTGTGCGTCAGAGGGTGGGAGATTTTTATTAAATAAACAAAAAGAAATAATAATTGATATTGAAAATTATTATTGCGTGAATAATAGCAACGCATCGATATTTGTCACGTATATTTTCCACGGGTGTCGCTCAATTAATTGTACATAATTAATTGTAAATACTATTCTCGATGCATTGTATGTAGACCGTCGTTGTTAAAGTATTAAATACGAGAATAAATAAAATATTATATCAAGAGTATGAGTACGTGGTGATTATTTTCTCTTTTATTGGGGCTGTAAAGAAAGGAGATTTGATATGTGAAAAGAGTATTTTAGTACCTTTTTTTCCGAGCCCCTTGAAATCTCTATAAGTAACTCAGCCAAAAGTTCTCGTCCCCGGGATTCCCCGAAGAAGGGGTATATGACAACGGACGACAGGCGCTCTTGGCAAGAACCGTTAAATCACAGAAAATCCGATTACGACGAGAGCTGATATTAATTTCTGACCATTCTCCATCTTCTTCTTGCCGTTTAGCGGCTTATTGAGAGGAGCTGAAGGGGATGGGACTAGATTATTATCGGTGTTTTTATAAATTGTCAGCAGGGGGCTATCGCACCGCTGACACGGGGACTCACCGAATTAATAATGGCGGGAATTTTGACCGCGCAGAACGGATATCTAATCCTCATGGAAAAATAGCACAGGCGGAATTCATCGCTGGGTGAAATCCCGGTTTAAGGAGGGGAATCGCCATCCTGGTAAGTATACTTACCCTCTGGCTGTGCTCCATAAAGATAAATAAGATCGCACGCCCAACCAATGCCAAGCATAAAGGTTATTGAGGCTACAGATGACAACTGGCAATTACCTATCTCTCATCCTCTCAACACGTCCGTCCAAACAGTCATTCCCGCACCATAAGAGGATTTCAATCTTCTTTTATGATGCCGCTATTACGTCAACAATAATTATCACAATTATTTCATTAGCGGAGAATCAATTTTTTTTTTCATTCACTCATTCACTTACTCACTTTTCCCTCATTATTGACAGCGCCCGGGTGGCCGTTGATTTTTAATTGTAAATCAAATTAATTGTAAATTTGTTCAGTGCGTACAGAAGGAATTGATGACAAAAAAATTGACTGTCTTATTTTTTTAATGGAGAAATCATCAATTCGATTGTCATTCAATGATCATTTTTTTGGGAATTGATTCTCATGATTTGGATGGCTGTAGGAACAGAAGGTGACAACCGATTTGTAAACGAAACGAGTGACTTTTTCCCACATCATCATTCCCATGTCACTTTCCTCAACAAGCCATGCACTGTATCAAATTGTTTCTTCTCCGTTGGAATAATGACAATGTCACATGGAATAGAATTCTGGGGCTGATTCGTCTCGCCCCCGAAAGCACACGAAAATCTCTCCACGCTTTGAGAACTCTCGCACGTGCCATTATACCTCGGGAATTGGATCCGGACATGTTAAACGCTGTTGAAACGCGTTTCGAGACATTAACTTTCATATTGCCGTTGTAAACTCTAAGATAACTCCCACATGAATTTATCCTATGAATGTGGTTTATTAAAAAATAATTCATTAACAAAAATGAAAGAACGTCACGACGAATTAAAAAAATTGGCATTCTCTCCTTTTCGATTGATCATCGGAAATTGAGATCGCCTGAAAATTCAAAAAATTCTTTTCAGATTTTTCTTTACCCGACTCTTCGTTTTTTCCTTTTTCACTCAACATACATTATATTTAATTATTTTTAATGCGTGCATTCTTTCGAGTGGATATATACAACTGATTAAAAACGGAAGTGCTTGTCGCTTTTGGGCAGTACGTGGACAGGAAGAGGTAACGCAGTTCACCAACCAGAGAGCCCACCTTGATTTACTGGACGATATTTCCTCGCTCGGTTTGTATACAATCCTGACAATGGGCTTGACGTTTCATTTCGTTGTAATATTTCGTGCCCATCCATTTGTTCTACCTCAATTATTCTTTCAACATTTTTTTTTTACCTTCCACTTCCCACTCGTCAACGGAATGAAAAAAAAATAAATAAATAAATAAAAAATACCACCCCAAAAAATCCTTGAAGCTTTTTCACTCTATTCACCCCCAAAAATGGACTCGAGGATTTACGATACTGGAAAAATAAGTTACAGGGGATGAATATTATTAGAAATATTATATTCCATCGCAAGTGTGGAAAAATGACTTTTCGCACGGATTGCGAGTAACGTTTATCTTCTCAGCGTGTGGGAAAGTCACTTTTCCGCACATCACGATGAAAAATATTTTTTGAAATTGGAAAGGTGAAGAGAAAAATTAATAATGCCGAATTTGCAAGCCCCATTCTGTTCAAATATGTCCAACCGCGAAAGGCAATAAAATATCTTTATCTTGCTCGTGCCATTACCCCCTGATTTGGGGGATGCGCAGAAAGTGGTGGGGGAGATTTTGAGTAGAGTCGTTTCAATTTACATTCCTATCACGGGGCTTTCGTAAAGATAAGTCCATTTAAATAAATTAGTAATGCTATCTTCGTACGCTACTTGCTATAGACTGAGTGTTGGAGTAAATGGAGAGGGATGGGATTAAATGATATTTTATCAATTTTCACTGCGATTCGTTCCCACACGCGATAAAAAAATTTCCAGTGACACAGCCCCATCCAATAAATAATATTTTTACCCATGGCTCTTCATTCATTTATTATTATCATTTTTGATAAATTATTTGATTCGCGGTAAGGGGAAAAAGGAGCGATTACTTTTGGTATGTATGACCGTGGGACAGCATAATGGGGCATAACAACGGTGTTAACGCGTACCTACACAACCCTTCCTCTCGCATATTCCGCGTTCACCATAAACCACTGGGATACACTGGGATACAATTAAGCGGTGTTCACTACAAATTCAGTGTAAAGCCCCCCAGGAGTTTGAAAAATAGTCGTTTGAGGCTGAGAGCATAAAGGTATCACCCAACCACTTCGCTGCAAATTATTGCCTGAATTTGGTAAACTGTCTCTCTCTAGTTAACCCGCGCCTAATTCACATTACTTTAATTCATATGGTAATAGCCGGTACAAAGGAGCGAGTTACGGCAAAACTTTTCAACAATGCCACCAAATGCCGCACAATTCCCAAACTGAAGGGATTCACCACCTCTGCATGGGGTATTGTTACAATAATGTCATCCTATATTGTTCATCGTTGGGGTTCAATTATTTTTGCTATCGGTTAAATCTGGAAGGATGTACTCCCAGGTCTCGGAAAATTAATCAATGGTAGTCCATCGCAAAATTAATCAATTCTAGTCCATGCAAAATACCTCATGATGATAAATCTCCGATTAATCTATTTATCTGCGAAAAAATTCATGGAATATTGATAATTCACCTAGTGCCATATGCCATATAAGCCATATTATATGAATGCAGCATCCGAATAACAACTGCAGAGAGAAAACACGAAGCAGTTGTCGCGCAAGTCTAGTGCTCGCATTACAAATTTAATCTTACAAATGGATACCCCCCTCGGAAAACTTGGAAACAATGGAATACATATAGGAAATATTTGGTTTGAGACTGTGAGGATGCGTGTGGCAATATTGTTATAGAACCGATCCATATTCTTGGTTGGAAATGCCAATGGGGGGATGAGGTGGAGTAGTTTTAGTCGCAGATAGAGAGAAGTAGGCGAGAAATGTGAATATCCGTTTGGGGGATGTTTCAACTTGACACAAATGGGGTGAGAGAATTTGGGGCGGTGAGGGGGTGGTAAGGGGGTGGTAGCTCTATAATTCTCATTTATATATTGTGTATCGTACATCACGGGGAAATGCCAGTGGATATTTCCGGAAATAATTGATTAATTCATATATTCCCCAATCTGACAATTGAACGAGTGTGTGCTTAACTTGTCTCTCGGTGGTGCGAAGGACCTCACTCTACCGGATTAGCATAAATATCGTCCACAGGCACTGCCACCCTTCCACTTCTATGCACATACAAACCCTCTTCTCTCTTTCTATGTCACCGTGTAACCGGCCGTTTGTCATCGTTAGCAAAGCACACGTTTCCTGCGAATCTTCGGGTGCACGCAATCCCTGCCCGCATATATCCTTCTATTTCTTTTCTCCAGCGTTGTCTAGAGATTGTTTACACTAGAAATATTTTTGGGTAGTTGAAATGTAGAAAATATCGGGATAATGCACTCCACAAAGTTCAATTGCACATTATATTGCAGGCTACCAAAAAAAAAAAATTGAAATCGATAAAATTTTAGATAAATTAAAAAAATTCAGAGAGTAATATTTATATATCAAGTATACGATATAACTTTGAGCGTGCTGTTTATTTATTTTTATCATTCTCGTTGTTATCAATTTTATTGATTGATTTTTCAATTATTCAATTTTATGAATTTTAAAATTTCGATGAGACAATGAGATTTTCCACGGATTACGCTGAAGTTTTCGTGGAAAATTAATTTTTAAATTGCAAAAAAAGTAACAAAGGAAAAGGTGCAGTAATCCACTGGGTTCGGAGAGTATTCTTCGGACTTTTGCACCCTAACCCCTCGTTTATACCGAATACACTAGCGCTAAGCGTTTCAGCTATCCCACAACCCTCAACTATTAAATACTAATTCCATTAAAGCCGTCGGCGTAGGAAGGGTTGGCCCTCCGTTATTCTCTCACTCGTATATCTCTGACCCATATTTCATACGGCGAAAGCTTTTCAATCTGAGAAAATGTGCTCACTGTGCACCAAGTTGAATCCATCGGCGCCATAGACGCGTGTGATCCCCCAGTTCTAGATCTATAAAACAAATGTGATATACAAGAAAATTCATACCGATTGCTACTTGTGTTAAACTTCTTGTTCCTCCGATTACCGATAAGCCGTGGTACGGGATTTTCCCGAGTGCAGACTACACCCGATGCAATCGCCCAGAAGTTACCGATAAGCTTCCAATTTCAATTACGTTGAAACATTACTCCAGAATTTCTTCAACTCCCGGGAAATATGAGTGTCGATATCCTCCACCGGGATGTCTCCATGAAATTTATATTTAATCTCCTAAAAATAATTTTACAGTAATTTCCAAATTGAGTGAGTGTCAAATCTTGAAATAACTTGAATTACCGATTTGATTGATGTAGAAAAAAAAATGAAGCGGCAATGGACGGCAGTTGGAAAATCCCACTCCCCATTTATTCCACAATTACTAATCCATTTTACACTGCCAATAATTTTCATCCTCAAATAATCTCGAAGAGTCCCCTCTTGTTTTCAACGTTAACACATATACCCAATAATCGCAATAAACTCATTCACCGAGATGACGCTTTACTTGAAATCGCTTTACAACTGGCTGCTCGGGACATTATGACTCCATCGTTGGCTTCTTGATGGCACAGCCATGGCGAACAAGCCGTGAAACTAGTTAACCAAACTGCGGCACTTTAAATATAACCATCGCATTTTTACCCTCTTCCCTTTTTAGTAGACAACGCGACTTAACAACAATCCTAAACTATCCGAGAATATATCGAGAGTCGCTCGAGGGTATTGAGGGGTCAGCAAGATTTATCCCCATCTGCGGTGAACATCATGTTAAACACATGATTATTTTCCATATTTTTTTCCCCACAGCTTCACATTTAAAATGACCCCGCGGGCCTCATTATACGATATATAATATATTATGGAATAAATTCGCGTTAAATAATGAAAATGATAATCGGGGTAGCCAGAAAAAAAAATATAATGCAATATATTTGTGATGGAATGAAAAATATATCGATCGATCACCGAATTTTCGGGGTTAAAAAAAAATTCATTAAAAATTGGTTGATTAATTTGCAATCTCCCTTGGTTAGCGCGATAATTCAAAAATTTTTTTTTTGATTTTTTGACATTTTTTGAGTTGCGTTTGAGTGCGTCACAAATATAGACATGGGATTACTCGAAGTCGTAACGAAATCCGCGGCAATCATTGGTGTCTGTGGTAGGGGTTATACAAGATATACATAGTGGAAGTAGTCTACGCCTGGCGCATAACAAGATCGTAGTTATCCTGCGCCGAAGCGTTACAAGTTTAATTAAACAGCCTCGGTGTAACGAGTAAGCGCGTAGTAAAAGAGCCACTGATGGCACTTGTGCTCCGCCCCCGCAAAACACTCCAACCCCTTATTACATCCCCCCACCCATCGTTCAAATATATTTTTTGTCCCTGATATATTTGTGTTTGGCTCCATGGATGCGGTGATGCCATCAGACTGATCATTTTGTACATTTAACGCCCCAGGTGCAGAGAAATGCGTGGAAAAATCCATTTGTTTCTTGAATGTATTCATGTACATATAGAGCAATCGTTTATACGTAATAGGCAATTTTCTTGCGGTTGCCGGGCGTGTTAAAATATGTATAGGACGGTGAGGTTTAAACCCAGTGGCAGGGCAAACCTTGTTAATACACCCGGAAGTGTGAGTAAGGGCTCCTGGAGGGGAAGCTGTTACTGAATCATTTGCATCGCATCGCAACAATTTAGTTAAGCCCGCAAATCTCGGATGGATATAAACCCCTCGGTTGGATTTAAACTGTCAGCAAGTAGTTGAAACAACAATTGGTTTGTTGAATGAATTTCTGTCGAGTATTTTTTTTATCGAGAAAAAACGAATTATCCTCCATGACCTGAAAGATCTCCTATTTTTATTCACCGCTGGTACAACTCTTTATTTTATGATAAGTTTAGGGTAGAAACTGCTTTACCGACTATTAGAATTGTGAATCCCCAATTTTCTGGATTAACTTTGTCGCGTTTTATCGTATGAGATGATACCCTTGTCCTTTGATAATTTCAAGCTGATAATAACGTATATACGACCTAGATTGAGTGCAACGTCCATTAACAAGTGGTTGATAGATAGTCTTTCAAGTTTATTTCATGTCCAGGAATACTGTGAAATAAGTTGCTGAAGTCCTGATGATCTGTGAATAATAGTAATTCTTTTTGTGTTATATCATAATAATTTGGAAGAATGAAAATTATATCCTTACGGTATTGAATGTATTTAATGATATAACTATTATTTTTCCGGCGGTGAGATGGCAGGGAATTTGAGTCTTCATGATCATGAATTGCAAGAGCTTTTTCGTGGGTCCTTCGTCGTACCGATGTCTACGAAGAAGAACAAGAGCTTCCATTAGGCTGGTGTCGAGACCCAACAGCTGATGCAGACACTCGTGCATTTTTACAGAGTCCCTTGGAACCCGCAATTTAATGGGCGGAAGTGAAGAGCTAACCACAGGTGCACAGGCTAACGTCAGTCAGAGACAATCGATAACAACTTCGGTATATATTTCGGGGAATCCCCGTCATGTGGTTTTGACAGAATTTCCAGAGACTTACACCTTCAATTTTATCACCCCGCCTTCTTCGATACTTGCACGATGATGAATACTTCTGGAAATTCAATGTGCGTAGCAATCTGGCCAGTTTGGCTTCAGCTTTCTTTCTTCAAGGTTCAACGACACGTAATGCCGCGACAGGAAAGCACCGAAGTCTTCGGCTGATGTTCCATCCGGAAAAGGTAATGAGGAAAAAAGCCACCAATTATTCCAGGACCTTCATATATCAAAAATTTATTGCAGGGTCATCCATATTCAACAAGTGACGGACACAAATTCTTTAGGCTATTGCATATCTAAAAATACTGTGAAGTAGGTCGCGGAGGTTCTGATGACCTGTAAAGAGTGAATTTTGAAGGAAATGCTGATCACAATTTAAGAAAATATTCTTACCGAGCTGAAGGTATTCAGGGACATGAGCATAATTTTTCCTGCCGTCAGTTGACACGGGACGTGACTCCTCATAATCATGAAGTGCAGCAATTGCTTAGTCGGTTTTCGAGCGAGGTACCATTTAGCATTCATCCTGAAAGCCAATTACAGCTTCTGCTAATCCTGGAATGTGTAAAAAATACAAGTGGTACTCACAAGCTTTGTTTGGCTAGAAGACTGCTGTCGACGATCTGCTGCGACATGAAACACTGAATGAACAAATGCACTGTCAAAGCCACAGTGTAAACAAAACTCTTGAATAATCTGGCTAGTGCATTCAAATTAGTCACAACCTGAACAGCAGTCATGCTTATGACAATCATGTTGAGTCCAACCATAATAAAAAAATTCCAGCAGAAGATGTCTTCAATGGCGTTGGAAAACCTGAAAAAAAATTCATCCGTCAATCAGCACGAAGTCATGGCCAAACGATCACTTACTCAAGTACTCGATGATGTATGATGGCACACTTTCTCATATAAAGATATTCATAATTCTCCATTTTCTTCAAAGTGTATCGACCAACCGGCAGATTTTCAATGGCAAATCTTATGTCGAAAGAAGCACATTAAAAATCATGAGACCATTGCAATTGAAAAATAAAAAATGATACATTGTATCAGTACATCACCCCAATGCTGCAAATACCCCACAGGCATGTTGTGCATAAAGAAATAACAAAATATCTGCTGAGACAATCACCGTGACAATACCAAATATGGAAACAGCGGCAACAATTAAAATAGTGTAATAATATGCTTCCATGTCGAGTGGACCGTAGTCCACGGGAATGGCAAATCTCAAAGGCAGACTTTTGTTCGACGGAATGAAGAGGCGAACAATTTTGACGTACACCGGTTCACTCACGAATATGAACCACGCGCTGTAAAGACCAGCTGAAAAATCGGTAATCAAAGATGAAGAACTCATAAACAATCTAATTAAAAATCTTCTGACAACTGACCTGAATACAGTACAGCCCTTTGTTTTCCCAAGAGAGTGTATTCATGGAGCAATTGCAGTCCGTTGTCCACTGGAAAAATACTCCAGTCTTCCTTGATCTGTTCCAGAAGTATCCGAATCTGCACATGACGAAACGTTTGGAGAATGCAATACCAGCTGATCCATTCCATTTTTGCTGATCAATTCTTGAGTGAATGAAGGCAGTGCTCGTACCTTATCAGAGTTGAATACAAATGTGGCTAGATTACAAATGACTGCGACATCAGTGATGAAGGAACTGGTGGTCTCCAAGATGAGGTCAAAGTCGTCGTAGTGACGTACGATCGCAAGGATCTGCAGGAAGAACTCAAATTGAAATGGTGGAGGCAGAAGTTTTTTTATTTACCTGGGGTATGATTTGAATCCAATAAGTGAAGTGTAGGACAATGCGGCACACGATGATTTCCTTTCGCGATTGATACGGCCAGTGACCAATCGCCCGGAACACAGTCTTGGTGAACCAGTAGTAAGGCTGATCCCAAAAGTCCTCACCATTCCTCATGACGTCCATTCTCCCTGGGTTTAGAACGAGCTCTGCTTTTCTCTCTGGTATATCGGTGGCTTTATTCTGCATCGATTGAGTCTTCATAGTCAACTCCAAGGAGACCCTTCATTATGCCAGCGTCGAGACCCAACAGCTGGTGCAGACAGTTCAGCATTTTCACGGAATCATTGGGAGCAGAAATTTAGTGGGCGGAAGTGAAGGGTTGAAGACAGCAAGTGTCAGTCAAAGACAATCGATATCAACTTCGGTATTCATTACTGAGAATCTGCGATTTCATGGTCTACACCTTCAATTTTCGCATCACCCTTGCACCCCGGTCTCGGGGTTTATTTCAATACCAATAACTCTTTCCCTTTAGTCTTTCTTTGAAGAACACAAAAAATTCATGAATCATTACCGCGAAATATTGAATTCGAATTTGGTAAATCGGGGATTTTCGGGGACCGAGCGGGATATTTTACCGACCATTGGGCTCAACCCAACAAATGGTAATTATGTGGTCTGACTTGACGATTTTGTGTTCTCCCTCTGTGAATCGTCCTTGGAACTCGTTTTCGTGAATGCCAACGGCTTTCAAATTCAAATACCGCCAAAAGAGAACTCCAAACAAGCGGCATAACCTCCAAAACCTCATCAAAACCGTTGGAAAGAGAATAAAATTTTCCTCAATCACCCGGGGATAAAATAGACTAATGGAGACCCAGCAGAAGGGCAAGTGCATCACCCTGAAGGGCTCTGCGGAGTTGGTGAAGAAATATCTTCGTGAGTACAAATAAATCAAATAATTATCACTGATGACGAGAAAATTGATCCTGTTGATTGAATCTAGTGTATGGGATCAACAGTATCTTGTATCAGCGTGGAATATATCCACCGGAGACCTTCGAGCCAGCTGATCACTTTGGAATGGTCATCCTCACGTCGACTGACGAAAAAATAAAGAACTTCCTGGACACTGTCCTGGATCAGGTCGAGGACTGGCTGCTCCAGAGGAAAGTCCATCAAGTGACTCTTGTCATCACTAACGTAAACACGAAGGAGGTCCTTGAAAAGTGGGACTTCAAGGTCGCCTACGAGGGAGATGGAGATGGTCAGGGTAATGGGGAATTACCTGAGGTGGGGACCAAAGACGTCAAGACCATCCAGAAGGAAATTCGAGAGGTCATCAGGCAAATAACAGGTGGGGCTTTATTTTATTCTCGATAATTTTCTTTTTTTGATCGTTTGTGTAAAGGGAATTGAATTATTCATGTGATTTATTTACAATTGTGTGATAAATTCGGGGAATTTAATTGTTTAAGGAACTGTGAGCTTTCTTCCACTTCTGGACTGCCTCTGCTCCTTCGACATATTCACCTACACTCTACCAGATGTTGGAATCCCCAAGGAATGGGACGAGACACAACCTGTGTTCATCGCCAACAGCCAAGAGGTCCAGCTGCGAACATTCTCAACATCAATTCACAAAATGGATACAATCGTTAGTTACAGAAACACGTAAAACCTTCCTCCATCTTCCCACCACTCAAAATCGTACATTCGTAAGTTTTTCATTCCAAGAATTTTTATATTATCGTATTTTTATAAGCGGCGTGTTAAATAAACAGTATTTGGGTAACCCCAGATGATCTTTTGATCAGAATAAAAAATGATGGAATTATTTAATCTTGGGGCTGAGGGATGGTCGAGGATTTTTTTTTTTTTTGTGTTTCGGGGATTTTTATCGCGATACAATGGCATTAAATTTTAGGACGTGTTTATACCCGGAGGAGAAAGAATAATTGGGTTATGGTGGACATTTCACTGGCGCCCGAGTGGTTTTAATGGCCACTACACCCACCTAAAATACTGGAAACTCACCCTGTCGGAAGTCTCGAATTACCGTGAACCATTAAGTTTGTCTTGGCTTAGATGAGAAATATTCGCCGTCAAACCGACCTCTGGGGCGCACAAGTCTCTGCCAAGTTTTCGTTAATCGTAAGATCCGTATGAAACGACTCTTCAGTTTCCAACTCGTTTAATACTGTCTTGAATTTTACTGCAATGAGTTTAGAGAGGACATTGTAGCATTGAAATTGTAATGGGCTTTCGGGGATGAATATTCAGATTTCGATGGGAATATTAAATAAAGGGGTGGGCGAGCTCGAGGGGTAATAAAAGTTTCAAGACGGGATTATATTTACTTTGAGGTGGGCGGGTTTAATTGGGCGGTAATGAGAGGATTTTTGATGACATGTGGATGGGAAAATGAGGTCTTGGGTTTTTCTCGGATATCTTCCGTGGGAGGGGACTTAGAGGAAAGTGTCATTCGACTTTATTGTGGGGAAACTCGTGCTCTTGGTTAATGATCTTATGACTTTTTACTGCAGAACCACTCGTTTTTACGGTGGACGCTGTTTTTTCACATGCCGCAGTGCGAAGTTATTATTTTCTGTTATTGATGTTAATTAGTGTCTGAAAATTGTGGGATTGTCTCCCGTGATATGGGTATTAATTTATTTATTTGGGGAGTTCATTTTCATGTTTATCTTATTCCACTCAACAAACGAAAATAAAAATAAAGAGATATTTCCTTGGCATCGTCCCGGCGTCGTGAGGCATCGAGGTCGACGTCTTTGAGCCCACGGTGCATCGTCCCCTCGTATGTATAATTATAACGTAACCAACTTACCTTAGTTGAGTTGGGATGAGCCGGACGTTCGTTTTCAAGTTGATATTTGCCTCGTGAAATTTTTGAAAATGCGAGTTTTCTCGATTTTTTGGGACTTCCGGTGGCGGTTTTTTTGGATCTCGAGATGAAACGAGAGTTGAGAGTTCTGTGAGGGCAAACGACTCTAGGTTCTATTTCCGGACTCGTGAATCATCTTGGGTTCACCTATCTTCCCGTGATTCTAACAGAATATATTCCACTTGTGCCCATTAGAACACTTGGATGAGTATCAGATGGGACTCGTTGATTGGAGTGGATAATCGATTCGCGTTCTCCGGAATTGCAGATGAATCTAATCGAGATAGTGAAATTTTTATTAAGATCTAAATTTACGGAATAATAAAACTTGAATTACTGATGTGAAACAAATTTAATTAAATTATTTTTTTACAAACGGCAGAATTAAAGAAATATGTTCATCATTAAGCTGTAAATTTGTTTCAATACATTCTCATCTTATCTTACCAGCTACAAGACATTTAGAGTTGGACATTGATTTTTTAATTTGCAATTTTTATTGCTATAAAGCGATTTCTCATCGTTTTCAATTTTTTCCTCTTCTCCAAACAGTATATCTCAAATAATCTCACAAAATTCATGTAATAATCTTCTCAAAAGCTCCAATCCATCGTTAATTAATAAATAAATTAAATATTCTCTCGGTTCTGAGTATTAAAGGCAATCTGATGCCCCAATTCAACGAAAGAAAAATCATTTCCCATCGTCGCTTAAAGTAATAAAAACCTAGTTACTCGATATCTCGTGTAAATTTAACCGTTAAGTTTGTATACATGTATTTACATGTGAATAATTAAATATAACGTACGACGATAAGTAATAACAACTTGGGAATACTATATAAATTATAAATAGAATCTCGAGACTGACGAAATCCGGCGTTTAAAAATAATATTCTCATTTTATTCAGCTTCGATAGTGGAAAATGTCGTCATGCGGGCTATTCTGATTTATTTATTATCGATTTATTCATTAATTTGCGGGTTATTTTCGTCCAATCAACCTTAAATACGTATTTGCTTGCAGTCGGCAGTGTTTCATTGGAAGACACTTCTTTGGTATTTCATATTTCTGGAGAAATATTCTTTATGAGGAGTAAAAATACATAGGGAAGGGGTTGGGGGGATTTATTTTTTGTTTTTTTTCCTAGAGTCTGAGGTTTTACGGCAAGAGGTGAGGCAATCTGTGCAAACGCTCGCTGTTTTTTTTTTTTTTCAATATCTCGGAAACCGTGGGAGATAGCGGAATTTGTGTCATGAATTTTTTATAGAAAAATTCATCCTCTACAAAAAAGCTCCTCATGAAAATTATTCTATTCCCCGTATATTCCAAGATATCTCCAAAAAACCGGAGGCTATCCCGGAGTCGTGGGTCTTCCCATAATTTTTTTATTCACTGATAACAATTTAAATATCTCGACAACGCGTGATTTTAGAAAAAAACGTGAAATAAATTTTTTGTCGGAAAAACTTCAAGCTGCAAAAAAGGTCCAGCAAGATTTTCTGTGTATCCCCTCAATTTCGAGATATCGCGAGAAAATCGAAAGCAAAATAAAGGAATCTCGTTTCACCACTCCCCTCCTGTCAACTCTCTTCAAATACATAAAATAATTGCTGTGAACAATTGCTCACTCTCGGAAAAACATTACAACAATGGATCGGATGACGGAACGACGACAACTCTCTCGGGATTAATAAAAAAAAGTGGTAATAACTCGTGTTACAGAAATTATGGAGAATTATCTAATTATAAATATCTCTCTCGGATCGAAAAATAATCTAGGCGATATTCGAAATTTGAAAATAATTGTTAAGAAACAATGGGAACGCCAAAGTGAAGTAAATTATACCGATATTTGGGTTCCATGACACATTCGTTAGCAGTAATACGATGTTGATAGGCCCAACTTGCATGAGAATGGCGCTCTATGACGATTGTACACACTTCCGGTACTTATCACGTCCTTGGTCTCGCATCGTAGACCCGTAAAGCCCTCTGCACATCTGCAATACAAAAATTTATCATATGAATCGTTATTGTGAAACCGCAAACAAATTGAAACGAAAAAAAAAAATCGGTTAATATCCCCTCGCCTTTCATTTCCGCCCACAACCATTTGCACTTCTGCAAATACCCCTTACTCCATTAAAAATTGGTAAAAACACAATAAGACCTTTTTCCCAGAGGATTTCAAGGGCTACAAAAAGTTTCCCTTGAAAATTCCTGTGTCTCCAATAGGTGACGCGATATTCCCAAAAAAATGGGTGACCGTTTTGAAAAAAGAGGAATTACTATTTTTTTTTTGCCGGGATAATTGGGGAAAATTGGGAAAAATTGGGGCAAATTGGTGTGAATTTTTACTGGGCCCGGAAAGTGAGGGAATGATCTCTTCAAGGTTCTTAACCCCTATTTTCTCCCCCCTGAATGTACATACGAAGCCCCCGAAAGAAGTCTCGCCACGGAACTCGAGACGCTTCTCTGGAAAATAATTTGGTCGTATCTATTTATAAGTCCCAACGAAATGAGAGTCCTCTTCTCTCTTATAGTGGGTATTGGACCTTACGCACTGTTGCTATATAGTTCGCCCCACTGGGCGTTTTACTCTGGCAGATGTGTCGCGAAAATTTAGACGTCTCGGCACTTGCGTTAAATCCCTACTTTCAGAGCATGTGCCACTACATTTTTTTCAATCTCCAATTTTTTATTCTTTTTGGTTCCTCCTCGCGCTTTATTTTTTCTCATGTATTTTTTCTGACTGTTTTGACTAGACAGTGGGACTTGGTTTTTTTTTTCCCAGGGTATTTTTATTTTTCTTTTCGATCTCGAGGTTTATTTATTCCAGAGGGTGATTCGGCTTACCTGCAGGCTGGCTCGCCAACGGTCTCGAAGAAGAGACAGGTGCCCCCGTTCATGCAGAAATCACCGGCTATGGGGCACGGTTGCTCCTGGCGAGGCCATGCTGATGTTGCTGGGGGGAATTAATGAGTTTTTTAGGGTTGTCATTGCGAAAAGGTGAAGGGGGGTGGTATTTGAGGCCGTGTATCGCGGGATTGAAGGGGGATAGCGAAATTTTTGTGGGAAACATTTTTTTACCTCTTGAAATTTCCTGCAAATTAGCTCCCACAAAGATTTTTCTATTTCCCATACATCCTGAGATAATCCTCAGAGGGAAAATCGACGACTGGTCAAATCGAAAAATGACCGCGAATTTGTCCGATATTAAAGCGGATAAAAGCGGAATAAATTTCCGAAAAATTACTCACTGGTATCTGGAATCTTCGCATCATGCACGACTAGAAGTTGAGCCGCTAAAGAGGCCCGATAACCGGAACTACTTTGTGCAATGCACTCATATCGTCCGCTGTCCTCAGGTCGTGCGGAAATAATGACGAGTTTCGATCTTCGCCTGAAAAATAACATAAATCCGTGAATTACCAGTAACTAATTCCCGCTTCAATCCTAATTTAATATCAATCCTATAATTCATAAAATTTTTTCAGTGGATTTGTCCCCAAAATGAGAGATTTACGTTCGAAGGATCATGGATCCACTAGGTACGCAAAAAGCCGTTATGAATGACTCCTTTTAACTTCTTATTAGGATGATAAGACACAAGTGGGGTTTAAGGAGGCATCATCAAGAGGGAACGTAACGAGATGAAAGGGAAACGAAAAGCCGGCCGACTTGTATGAACGAGGTGGAATATATGTATAAATAGAATAGGCACGAGGGGGAGCTTGAGAGAGAATGAGTGCTAGTCTAGACGGAGTGTCGATTTTTCCTAAGGAACTAAATTTGAAACTAACGTCCCTCCTGAGTCGTCCGCACTCTGTCACTTTTTTTTTTTCTCGATGGAAAAATGGAGAGGAATCGGAGGTTTTATAACAGGAGGCGGAATGAGAAGTTGGCGAACCATCGGCGAAGCGAAAAAAAAAAATAATTTCAGGATTAAAATCCAGGAAAAATTCAATTATACACGGGGGGTTGGAGTCGGGAAAATGATTGACCAAATGGTGAAAATGAATTTTTTTTTTTTCCTCACCGTTTGTGTTGAATTTTTAGTCCCCTACGTGGATTAAGTGGTACACCGTCCTTGAGCCAGTGGACACGCGGAGGTGGTGAACCCCTCGTTCTACACACGAGTTTAACCCTCTCCCGGGTCTTCGCCACTGAATCCCTGAGCTCTGACAACGTCACTTCTCGAACTGAAACAATTTAATTCACATTTCCATTCAATTTTCATTTTTTTTTAATGGTAGGAATTGATTTCCCCATCAGCACACGTAAAAATCATAATTATCCGCAAAAAATTCCGCTAAATATACTGATTTCCGCCATTTCCCAAATTTTCGTCTCCACCTGCGTTGTAGATGGCGCGTAAGGCCCCGGAGGCGTGCGCAGAAGGGGTGGCGGTTCCTACGCAGGCGTGGGCCCGTTGAAAATGGGGGTTGGCATGAAAAATGTAAAAAAAAATGGGGGTTGGGGTGAGGGAGGGGTATGATAGTGTGGTCCTTTTTTTTTTCAATCCGTTTTTTCCTATTTTTTTTCAACATTTTGGTAAATTAAACATCCGAGTGTCACGACTCTCTCGTGAGATGGGCTACAGCCGACGGAGCGCATCCCAGTGAATTCTATTTCGGTTTTCCTCGTAGATTACACACAGGAGTCCATGGTGTTGGGCTTAGGTGCTATAATTAGAGGCCATCGGGATTCGTCGGCGTAGAGGAGAGATATTCGTCGATCATGGCGCACCATTCAGTGGATCCACGAGTCTAATTCGATTCATTAATCGGATTCAATTGAGGGTGATTGAGCCAGAGTCGTGGGTGATAATTCAATTCACTAACCAATTCGTTATCTCGAACGAGTCGAATTAAAAATTTCCACTAATTATCGATTTATCTCGACTAATCATTTCAGACTTGCAATTAATTTCTTTTCCTCTGCATATGGCAAAAATTGGAAAAAATTGATTTATTTTCTTTATTTATTACCCTCGGGGCTGCCCTCGCGATGACAACATGAAAAATTAGTTATTCGGGGAGAAATAATGGTGTAAAAATACGAATTGGAATTGTGCTAGTGACCTGTTTTCCTTCGGAGAACTCGCGATTTCCCAGAATTTTCCAATTTTCCTTCCTCAAAATACGTTCCGTCATTTTCTGAGAAGTGAATGAAGCGAGATGCCCAGACTTCTGGGAATGCAACTGACGCTGGAATCATCATCCATCACTTTATTATGTTCCACATATCGCATGCTTTTCACGAAAATACCGGGACGATATCATCGCTGTTCTTTCCATGGAAAAAAAATTTGCATTCCGAGAGGAACTGATGAAAATCAAATATACGAGCGGCTGAACCCTCAGACCTCGTCACTCTCGGGACTGCAGGGTGATCGGGTAATGGACAATTAATTAATCTAATTACAAAGTGAATTATTTAAAAAAAAATTATGGATCAGACTGGAGGATTTCCAATTCCACCGAATGCCAGCGGCACCCACTGATTCCACTGAACTTTAAAACGCGAGTGGTTTGTTGGAATCAAAACAAAAATAATTCCTAAAACCAGTCGATATGACCTTTTTCTCATTGAACTTGACAGAGACCCGTCTTTCCTCAGAAGTTCTATTCGAAGACATCCGCAAATATTGGCAATCGTCAACAACTTAAAATCACTCTTCCCAATTTTTTATTACAATTCTCAATTGAATTATTGATAAATTTATTCTGGCATTGCGATAATAACTGGAGATCTGACCGTAAATTAATTAATTGTATGATTTTTTGTATGCAGAGTAATGATTATCGATTTAATTATCGAAATGATCAGACGTGATGTGCGTCTGACCAAAGATCGCCCGCCACCACTTGCCCCCGAATTCAGTGATAAATTCTCCGTTTCCTCACCCTGAAAAATCCACAAATAATCGAAACCCCTGGGGGTGGGACTCGTCGTGCCTCAGGAGATGTTCCCCAGATAATAAAATAAGTCTTGCGATGCGAGTCGACTGGGTAGGGTAATCAAACACCGGATGAGAGAGAGTCAAAACAAAAGAGAGACAATCCAGGGACTTTTGAACCCCTCGAGAGAGATGAAAAACCCATCTTCTGACCCCGTGGGATTGATACAAATGCGAATTGAGGAGTGGATGAGTCATCGAGACGTATTGACCCCTGGGGAATTGGAAATGAAGAAATGGGTCGCTTTGGAGTCAATGGAGATGTCATTAACCGGGTCATTTATTCCTCATCTATTTTCCCTGATTTAACGAGCATAACGCGTGGCGGTTTCATCATGCCAAGACGACGAATCCATCTTCTCGGTGTTGGGGAAAAACTCATGGAGAATGGAGTTAAAAATAGCATGGCGGAGGGCAAGTGGTGGATAATGAGAGGCAGACGGTTTTTCGGATTTTTCTGCAGGTGAATTTTTTTCATCTTCATGAGATTAAAACCCGTGTATCTCCGAATTGAACGGTTTTTCGCGAAAATTCGATGAGTTTTTTTAACTGGGAAATTTGATTTTCTAGGGAAATGGTCTTGTAACATGATCTCGACATACGACGCGCTTTGGAGATTAACGGGAATTTAAATCAGTGAAATTGATGTGACGCAATTGTTTTATCGGAATTTTCACCTGTTGACTATTGAAATATGGGTGATAAGCAGGTGGTGGTTGAAATATCTCTGGCGCGAGTTTGAAATAATATATTTAATTGCCAGTAACAAAATTCCTTGGGAAATTAATCACCAGTAAAAAAAATGTTGTAAAATTCCCCGCCGAAGCCACTTGTTTTCCAAAAAAAAAATCACTAACAAACCGGTGAAAAAAAAATCAGCCACCACTTCCACTTCGTGATCCTGATGGTAACCGATCAATGTCCACATCATAAATTCTCAGAAACGAATGGGTCATGAGTGTCTCTCTAGATCAGTTACAATGTCCCGTCCTTCGGCGATCGCTTCAATCAATTGAAGTGGCGAAGAAACAAGTCAATCTCAGCTCCATAGTCTCTCCTAAATAGCTCTAAATCTATTATAGATAGAGACACGCGTGTCGGGAGTTTTTTGTGGAGAATTTTCTCAGCTACAAAAAAGGTTCTTCATAAATTCTCGTACCTCCCTCGGATTCCGAGCTATCTCCTAAAAACTGGAAGCATCATTCAATAGCGAAGTGGTGAAACGAAGCAAATCTAGGATTCCATTACCATCGATTGATCTCAGAAGCTGTCGATTTTAAAAGAAAAAGTCAAAAGACTTTTTTTGTGGCAAATTAGATGGACTATAAAAAATCTCTTTGGGGTTTTCCCATTGATGCCATAGGTTTCAGAATAAATAGGTGATAAAGGGAAATGGCAAGTTCCAACTTATCGAATTCTTGTTCGACTTGCGTGATTTAGATCGTTTTACCATTTCGCCACTGAATTCCTCGGACATGGTCTAGAAATCGAGTCTTTCGATTAATTCAGCGTCAATTGTCGCTACGTGAGTGCTAGAGATAATCTATTCCAAGAATCGCATGGACATCCAGATGGCGAAGTTTCTCATGCTGAGGAGGTGCCCCTACTCAGTATGCCAAATGATGCTCGACTAACTAAGACCTCAATGCGAAATAAAAATACAATTTTGCTATCATTGAATGAGGACAACAATTGGATATACACTGAGAACCCCAACAAAACGAAAAAAAAAACGTCCTCCAAATCGATTGACCTAGAAGTCAACTCCCCACGTCCTGAACAAGCAATAATCTCGAGAACGGGGGTCTCCACGAAAAAAATGTCAAAGACCTTTTCCATGGAAAATTTTCTCATCTTCAAAAAAGGTCTTATGATGATTCCACCTAGGACCCCTCATTACCGAGATTCATGCGCTCTTCTGTAATTAAAAAAAATGGATGTCCCATAAATTATGGAAAAAATGACGCAACGAGTGGCGGAATGCCCAAAAATTTTGCCCAAGTCCCCGAAAAATGCCCAATCAACCCCCTCCCCGTGTCCAACTCACCGAATTCCTCTCGTAATACGGGTCTCGAGACATCGAGTACACAAACGTTAACGTATACATTCGCCAGTGTTGTTTTCTGTCCAAAGCGGTTTAAAAAGAAACGTCCATGCGTGGATCGTGACCGGCATCTCTATAATACCCAAGGCACTTGATGTCTCGTGCGGTTGTTAGTTCGCGGAAGAAAGTTTCGAGGAAGATTGCGATGGAAGCGCCGTCGGGCGCACTCGTACAATTTCATACGATGCCGAATTTTTCCCGCTAACGAAAGAATTGACAGGCGTCGCGCAGTCTGGGAAGTCCCGTGGCCCCCGGGGAACCCCCCAACAACCAACAATAGCCATAACCTCAAAGAAATATTGAAAAAATTCCCCCAAAAGTGACTGAATGGATTGAAATGGTTGGGAGGGTAGGGATTAGACTGACTCGTACAGTCACTTATCTATTTGGACGGGTGAGTGCGTACAGAAAGCGTTAGTCGAGCTCAGAGGTGCCCCATACAGAACAGAAACTACTGGCTATCCGATTATGGTCACACGGGGCCGTACGTGCCTTGGATACGTATATGTATAATACAAACCCAAGATATCCAGACCTCCCTCCACCTCATTCCCCACTCGACCAATTCCCTCCCCCGAATGGGGATAGCCACGTTACTACCATATAACAACATCAAACAGCTATGAAACCGTATATAAAATTCACCCAAGTCATTCCGTATGAGTCAATGCCCAATGATTCGATGTGTGAGAGCTGCTACCGAGCTGTCACCAATTGATTATTTCTCATCGCTATCTCAAACCTATCGGATTTTCTTCATCTTTCAGGAACAATTGTCGGTTTTGTTCAACAACTCCTGGACTATTGAGACCAGTGACGTCAGGGGTTGAGGGTGAACTGATTGCCATCGAATGAGATCAGAGTCGTCGGGCTCAATTTATTTGCGTATTTGTTTCTCTGAGTTTTTAATTCAAATTGTTTTCATGTTACAACAGGGTCGAAATGCCAAGGACAAGAATGACGAGATTGATTTTGATACTTCTGATGTGAGTGATTTAACTATCACCTGTTCGGTGAGAGCAAATGATAAATTACCGGATTCTGTAAGAAACCAGAGTACCTACCGTAATCGGGTCTGACAACAGCCTGAACCGCCTGTTCATTCTTCTTACTCCGTAGCACAGGCTCCCCGAGAATCGTAAAGTTTCTAGGTCCCACACGATTCACAAACACAAGATACACCTTTCCCCTTTTAATATCCGCCCTAATGATCCTCTGATTATAATAATCGATGACTCTATTAGCCTCGTAACTAACCCTCTGTCCATCCTGGACCATCCCATTGTTCTCATTTCGACAAATAGAGGATTTGTTTCCCAAACTTTTGGATGTTTTATCCCTGAAGTGAAGCCTGACACTGTCATTTTTTCTAAGCGGCTGAAATCCAGTCTGACTCTTGTAAACTTGTTTAACTTCAAATGTGACAGCATAGTTGGATCCTGGTGTTCTTGATGATGACATGCTCCTCGCTTTTCCCTCAAAAACAGTTGGTGACAAAAAAGCCCGATTCGATATATCCATATCGGGACACCAATTTCTACCCCTGCAGTTGCCCCCATTTTTTCGCCGACAATTTTTTCGTCTCTCCCTCAACGAATCACCCTTGACACGTGTTGATCTGACAATTCTAGTTTGATTATCACTGGTTGGTGTCACTTGGTAATAACTGTAGTCTATTTTACGCTGTACATATTTACTATTACCCTCTTGCACATCGATATCATCGATAAATTGTCTAGTTGGTGGTGGTAGCGGTTGTACCAGTGCTAATGCACACCACCAACCGCTTAAAAATCCCGTGATAACGAAGGAAGCCCGCATTATCTGCACTGCAACACCCTCAAATAATTTGAGTGCTACACAGCGTCCTCCCCTATCCTCATCATTAAAGAGGATACGAGGACGACGCGTACGTTTTAGTAATAAATAACAATATCGATTTATTATATTATCATGTAGATTGCTGGTGATGGTGATGAGGCTGATGGATTGACACGTTAGTCCCATCACCTTAGCAAACATTTGATTGTCCTTGGCTGTTTGTCACTCGTTGCTTTCAATTCATCGGTGATTGATGATCTTCGCTCGTTCATCTTAATTGTTTAATTATCATTTAACTACCTTTTGGTGGTCTGTTGAGTCTTGGACAATCTCATTGGTATTCGGGCATTTATTTTCCCCGTTCATTTGACAAAACCGAATAAGTGTCGATAGATTGGGGGAAGGATTGACATCCAGCGGTGAGACATTGATTTTTTATCATTACTCTTTGGTAATTGGGATTGCCGTCGCTGATTTGTCGTGGATCAGGTCGGAGTTGCTGTAGTAGTGGTCGTTTCGAGCTCTTCGGGATTTTTCGTAGCAGATGCACGAGGGTATCATCGTTCTCTCATGTACCGGAGGGGGGTGGGTCACTGGGGGGACGAGGGGGGCTACTGCACGTGTGCACGTGGGGGATTTGAGTGCATTTTTACACGGGTTTATCAAAAAGTAATTTTTTTTTTATCGCAGCTTTTCACACTCGGATACACTAGGCTCATCAAAATTTTTCCCGCAATTTTCCTCTTATTTCCGCGAGTGCTTTCGATTATCCGGGGAATTATCAATTTTTTACTTGTCAATTGGTTTTTTGGGAATTCGGTTTGACTGCAGTTTTGGAATTCTTTTGAGTTTTGATAGTGAAACTTTGATGGTTTTTTTTTTTTTTTATTATTTTTCAGGGTGGTATTTAAATTGGGGATGTGTTTTTGTGACGAATGTACAGCGGGAGTCCGAAAGGCACACGCGACGGTTGAAATTAGACTGAAGTGGAGTATAACTGGGTGGCTGTTGAAAGGCCGGTGACAGAGACCAGTGACTCCTAGTGGGCGCCGGTCGAGGCTCCCACAAAATACTCCTTAATGCGCGCGCGCACAATATAAGTTATACAGGTTTTTTTTCCCCTTATTTCCTTTTTTATCTTTTTTTTTTTCATTCTTTATTCTGATACTGCCACTGTCCACGTCCAATGTGTCGTGGGACTGTCGTCCCTATCTCGTCCATATATCTACACCTTTATTTCCGCGGAAGGGAGTGGAAAGGATGAGCACCGGGGATTGAGAGGATTTTGCGAATTCGAATTATGGGGTAATTCTTCATTTATCAACGCGATCTGAATTCCCAAATGATTAATTTATTTGGAATTATTATCAGAACATGCGCGTTGCAGTGAATGATAAGAGAATTCTCTGCTCATGTGCGGCTTATGCGGTTGCGCGGTTTATTTGGTTTATTTGGTTTTTTAATTCAATTTTATTCTGCAATTTGTTATAATTTTTTTGGGGGAGTATCTGCTGAATGTCTCCATCAGTTTATTTTACCCAATTTTTGGGGGATAATAAACGATATTCGGCTGGTGTGGTAGGGGCTTCAGCCCGTGGTAACAAGAGCTAAATGATTTCAGAAATGGAACGAGATCATTAATCCATCCGTCACCAATTTATCAACAACCAGTGGTAATTGTTCAGAACCACTCAAATTTCTCTCCCAATCTCCAAACAATCAGAAACGAAGATTGAAATATTTTCCAGCGGCTCGATCTAGCCCATTCAAAACATTTCAACAATCTCCGCAACGCGTGGTCTCAAAAAAAAAAAAAAGGAGATATTCAACGTCAAACGAGAGATATATCAACTCGCACCTGCTGAAACGGCACGCGCCGCAGGTCTTATTATATACACATTGTATCGTATATCTTTTTAGTACACATAACACGTGCTGTATCTCACCTCATCCCCCGCCAAAACTACGTCATTGAATTAATCGACTAGATACGAGGGCCTGAAATTGACAAAAAAAAAGATCAAATAAAATAATCACGCGAAAGGGGAAAAGGAGTGTCAATCCAATCATCGATCCCATCTCCATTCACTGCGTTAAAAAAAAAAAGATGTGCAAAAAAGTCAGGATAAAACCCACATAAAATAATCCAAGTCGAATCTTTGTTTATCTTTATCTCCTTTTTTTTTTCTCTACCTCCAATCATTTTTTTATTCTCTCTTTATTTTCATTTTTGGGGTCTTGTCGGCTCGCGGCATGGCCACACGTGATTACAGGGTAGCCGCCACTCACCTCGAAACTCGGGTGGTCCTGGTGGACCAACCAGGGACTCGTCGAGATCGAGAATCAGTGCCACCATTTTTTTTTTCGTTTTTTTTTTTCCATAAAATACAGTGGACAAGTGTGTGAATTTTTTGTCAAGTCCCAAGGGCCTGGGACTACTGCAGATAATTTTTTTTCCAACGACAAATCAATTTTTGGAAAAAATTTTTGGCCACGGATGGCCCGTGGAATTTTCTTGCCTCTTTTACGCTGGGATTTTTTTTAACAGCTGTCTCCTTACATCCACTCGTTTTCGTGGATTTTATGGTGGGTATATATAGGCCCTGCAGGCGCGTTCGACCACTAACTGGCCTTACTGTGTCTTATTAGCGATACAGTCAATGAGAAAAGTTTATACGAGTCAATCCCTGTGATGAGTTAATCGGGCCATACGCTGGGGAAAGGAACGGAGGGGTCGAGGGGGCTCAGCCCCCTTCTGCCCCCCCAAGCGATGGGAGGGGCTGACTTTTGTATACACAACACCAATAGCCCCTCGATCCACTCTGGGCCCTCAAGATGCAGAAGGCCCTTTTTTCCCAGTCAAAAAATCATCCTCATTTCACTATTTTTACAGCATCCCTCACCGTGCCCTCCGGATGTCACTGAATTTTCCCCGGAATTCCAGAAAATAAATCCCGAATGTCTTCAATAGGAGATACATCATCGAACCGATAATAACCGATTTAAATCCAGGGGCATGATGAATGTCTTTGGTTTTTTGATTATTCATTTGCATGATTCCATCCTTTTGATTCTTATTGCATTTATTTTGCCGGCGGCATCGACACACGGGAAAAAAAAAATCCCAGGGTGTAAGAGAAGGGTACACTATACCCAACGTGTAAATTCCTGCGTGTGGTCGCATACTCGGCGACGGGGCAGCCGATTTAAATATCAAAGGCGGCTTAAATCTGACCTATACCACGTTGAATCATGTTACCTACTCCTATATTATACAGTGGCTTACAAAAGTCTCGTTACTGGGTAATGATTGATAACATTGTCAAGGTGTCCTAGAAAATCCAGGCCGATCTATTTAAAAAATCATCCCCTCGATTCCCCAAATTTTCCCCAACCAAACCTCATTTGATAAAAAAAATTAGGATTACTCCTAGAAATCGACTTGATTGGCAAAACGAGTGATCGCACAGAGAGAGATTTCGATATAAATTACGGACTTACCATCTCAGCATAAACTGCAGGCCCCAGAAAAATTACTATACCACCCAGTGATGTTTCAAGTCCAGGGAGGTCTTTATTTTCCTGGTAAAAAATTCAGTTGTCGAAGTCTTTGAGTAATTTTTATTTTTTTATTTTTATTTGTGAACCAAAGACTAGTCACAGGAATTTCTCTTGTACTTCCTCCACGTGAGAAAAACGACAGGACAATCTAGTTAGCCTGAAAGGCCCACTCTGTGCCCAAAAAATGAGGATAGAGTGGGGGTAAATCCATAACTGAAGGGCCACCTCTAATTTTCCTAATTTCCCTAAAATTTG
This sequence comes from Fopius arisanus, assembly GCF_000806365.1. Lineage (NCBI taxonomy): Eukaryota > Metazoa > Arthropoda > Insecta > Hymenoptera > Braconidae > Fopius > Fopius arisanus. The sequence goes on along the minus strand of NW_011887794.1, from coordinate 468,082 downwards.
GGTGATATTCAGATCTCATTAATTAAAGTCCTTGATTTCTTACCCTCTAAAATGTCGGGTAAACCGGAAAATGATGATTGGTAAAATCTTTTTTTGACTGTACCTTATTTGCCAATAATCATGATGAGCGAATCAGTCTGAGGGGAGGTGAAGAGGGGATGTGGACTTGGAGTGAACGGGATGGAGGAAGGGACAGGAGACAGGCCGCCGATGGCTATTTTAGTGGGTGGAAAATTATACGGCGGCTTCCACAGGCTCTAAAATGGGCAGCTCTCTCCGGTTACCAACTATTATAATCATTTCTTTGGGGGCCGGCAGTATACACACGCAGAAAAGCCAAATGCTGAAACAATTCTATCTCACTCGGTCACTCAACCGTGGGTGAGGATATCTTACCTCTTCGCCACTACACACCCTGACGTTTGTTAATGCCTTATTCCTCGCTCGATCAAACCAGTCAACATATTTACCTGCTCGTTAACGTGTCTTCAGGGAGAGAAGAGAAAACAATAGAGGGAACGATGAGTTAAAGGGCCCTCGAAAGGCCCTTTCTCCTGGACAATTGGTACTTACTCTGATTGATTTCATTATTATATTTTTATCTCATCGATTTTATTTTTCAGATTACCTCCAGATTGCTGCAATTTCGGGAGATTATTTCAGTTTAAGATATTGTGGGGTGACACCATCGATCATCAATTGAACAATTTTCCTGGGAATTTATTAGATCATCCCTGGAATCCAACGAGAACATATCCTCATGATATTCTCTGTCTGTCCTGGGCTCCTGTTAGCGCAGATGTGTGACAGGTGACATATGAGATATCTTACTTACACGTGTGTTTATTTTACAAGCTTGAATATGATCCTGCAGGGCTACGTCTGCGGATACATATAATTAATTCCTAAGTGAATGCCACTCGAGAATCACGAGGGATTGGTACTGTAAAAGAATTTTTTAAAATAATAATGTTCATTTAAAAAATAAAAATCGAGATTAAAAATGAAGATGAAAGAATTCCGAATGAATGGAAATGATTGAGAGGAAGGAAAAGCGTGAATATTATATTGCAAAATAATGATGCGTTAAATAATTGAAATAATAAGTTTATTGAATTATTAATATAAAATGGGAGACAGGAGGAGATAAATGTGAATTCAGTGAAGAGGTAAAAATAAAACAATTAACAATATTTATAATATTTAATTATATTTTTGCGTGGAATTGCAATGGGAGAGGAAAATCTCTAGAGATCTCTTGTTGCGGATTATTTTTTCATTCATTAAACGGGAGGAGAAAAAATTCTCGGGGTGAAACAAAAGGCGAAATGAGAGAAAGAGTGAGACAGCAATGAGGTAGGGTGGGTGTAGTGTGTAATTTTGCGCCAGCTTAGGAAAACACGTCGGCCACCCGCGTGCCACTTGCGAATGCATTTAAAAATAGAAGGTGCACACAGGCGTAGCGCAACGTCTGGGGGCTTTTCGAGAGAGAACTACAACCAAGAGAATGAGATAACTCCAGTGAAGATGAAGAGAGATATCGTGGAAACTTGGAGAATTGCCGATCGTCACTTCCATTATTCATTCGGGTGAGAGCAATCATTTATTATAATTCATCGATGAGTCTTTATTCCCGTGGATTTCTCTATCATTTTTTTTTTTTCTCCATCTCGTTTGAACGTACTTTTCTGGATATGGGTGGGGAATTGTGGAGAGGTGAACGCTCCAAAAGGAACCTAAACACCAGTATGAGACGACAAGACATGAATTGAGAAATTTTACATCAAGATATGAGGGAACACAAATTGAGCCGAACGAATTTTATCCAGTGAGTAATATTTCTTCATCCACTTGGTGAATTCCACGAGTCTTGAGTCTTGAGACAAAGTCAGAAATGCTCAGACGAATTTATTTTTTTTTTAATCAACTTTTTTACGCATAAATGGGAAAATTTTTTCAATACCAGTGAAATCATTCGAGTGAAAATTTTCAACCCGAGCTGATTCTCAAAGTTTTTTCAAGAGCTTGAAAATGAAATCAATTTCGTTGAAATCGCACCACCAGGTCCGAAGATACATAAAAAAAACGCACGTCCCTAACCCTGAAACTCAAATTTGGGCCTTATCCGCAAAAGGCCTCCCACCTCCACCCCCAGTCCGGATAAAATGCAATGATACACCTGACATTCGAACCATAATATACCATCAACCAGATCCATAATTTTTTTGTCATCCATCAATTGGAATAAGGCCCAACTCGTTGGTCTCCACTGTACTATAGCAATTATTCTTAATATGGTGAGGGTTGCTCTTAATAAGGAGCCAGAATTTTCGGCATATGCGCCTGGGACCGCTGAGACACAAGAGTTGGGCCCAAGTGAGTAGAAAGTAGAGGGGTGGGGCGTGAGGGGTGGCAGGGGGGGGACTCAGAATGAGGAGGGGAGGATCTTCGCCGATATAGGAGGTCAAAAATGCACTCAAAAAATTGCCGCCAATTTGAATTGCTAATGCAGTCACCGGCGGCGCGTTCGTGGGCCCTGTCTTGCTGCTGCTGTTACTCCCGTATGTGCATGGGACTGTTTGGGGCCCTCTTCTCCTCTGCAAAACTGCCACACTGACGACAAGCCAGCACTATCACTAACTCGGATGCCCCTCGTTGCATTGGGCCCCCTGTCCCCTCCCCGTCTTTGCTGCGTGTGTGCTCTGGTGCGTGCGCTTCAACTGGGCATACTGTTTGTTGTGGGGAGTCTTTTGGCGGGTTCTCCCCCTCAACCCCTCTGGTCCACCCGTGTCCCCCTTTTCACCCCCTCATCTGTACCCAACGCAAAACAATGGCACACAAGGAGCGGTAGCGGTATAGGCCCCGTGCGTTGTTTCGCCAAACTGAGGGGGCCCACTGTGACGAACACCACTCCATATAAAGTTTTGTAATTCCAAAGTTTATGTATTGAGTTTTTTTTGGGTTTTTGGGGATTTTCGGATGGCATTTTTCTCCGCATTTCTCACCTGCTTGTGGGAACAATACGTTGGGCCTTATTGTCCCGATGGTGGGGCTACTGCACGCACACACGTGTGCGATCTCTTTCGTCCTCAAATTATAAACAAATTTCGAAAAATCCCCGATTAATGTTTAATTCTGGAATTAAACATTAGAGAATTCAGGAATTCAGGGGAAAGTGGGAGGAGGGGCTGGGGCATTCCGGTGGGACTGATAGGAGGTGGAGGGGCGGATAGCGGTGCCCTTGGGCTGATAGGTAATTTCAAGTGTGGTATACTAATCGCTCGCGTATGCTGAACAGCTGCGGGCCCAACGGGCCCAACGTCATTACTCAATTTTTACCCCTCCACCCTGCGGGGTGGGGCGGGACATTCGCCTCGATAAAATCCACGCGCTGACCGGAAAATCTCTTTCAAACAATTCATTTCGTAATTTTTTTATTCTGTCAATCATAATCTTGAATTTCTGCACGTGCAAATTCGTCAGACAATCTCATAAAAATTCCCCTGAAATTCCACTGGAATAATTTCCGTGGAACGTAATCTTACGTCAAGTGGAAAATAATCGAATTAATAATCGATAAGTAATCGGTGAAAGAACTGTCCAATAAAATTAATATATTGTATAATTATGGGACAGGTTTATCAGAGAAATTATTTGAAATGACTTTCTGGTTTATTGATGCATTTGATGATGACATTGACCCGCCGATAAACATTGAGTCGTTAAATGAAAAATATTCATCGATTAAATCGTTGAAAATTTAACAGCGTGTAAAAGGGTCGTTTTCTCAAGTGCCTTGAGAATGTACTTACGGGTTATATGGCAATGATACGTTGGAGGCATTGGTCTTGGCGAGAGAATCCAATGAGAAAAAACGGAGCGCGACATACCGCTGAGAGACAACTCGGTGCCTCTATACAAGGGCTTACCGTTTTCTCGCGTGTCATTTCTTCCACTCTATCCGATTCCAATCTATCGTGTCTATGATCGGTTGAAAAATAAAAAAAAAAATATGGGTAAAAATTGGAGAAATTGTGGGGAAATTGCGGGACGCGCCGTTCGAAATTATCGTGGGATTATAATAAATAAAGGACCGATGAGAGTTGCTGGATGCTGGACGCTCGCTACAAAAGTCTCGAAGCCGACAAGTCGAGACGCTTCTTCCGCCAATGGTATTGAGCCTTAAAAGGACATTTGTCCTGTCTGCTATATTGGGTAACTGGAGTCAACTCGCGCGAGGCAAGAAAGGGATAAAGTATTGTAAAAATGAGGAGTAAAAAATTGAGGGAATTGCCGAAGTATTTATTTCGGGAGTTGAGGGGAGTCATTAGGTAGACGGTGCTTTATTATTTTTCAGATATATATCTCACCCCTAAAACATCTGATCATACTAAATGTTTCATCCAATAAATTATTCATTGATCCACCGATTTTTCCCTCGCTCGATGGTAAATCATTCATTAAAAAATATTTAATTTAATAAAAATCTGATGCGATGATTCGAAAATGAATAGCAATTACAATTATTTTATGAGACCGATTTTTTCTGAAGACAACCCACGGATTCCTCTCGCAGCACTAGATTTTACGCAAAATGTATAATCATCATGGCATAATACTACCAAAGAATAAAATCGTTATCGAGACAATCAGACTGTGGCGACGGTCGCACCCACGTTCATCCCGTCTCTCTCTCTTGTTTATTATAGTTTTTCTTTTTTAACCCGATGGAGGAAGAGGAAGGGAACAAAACACGCCCTTCTATTCCAGTTTCCATGCGGCTCTCTTGTTGTGGCTATTGTACACTATGATACGGCTGTAAGTAATTTTCCCACTGGCTTTGTATTTGTAGAAATGGTGCATGTACGTGACGAATACTTTGTGACAGAGTTTAAAGAGACGTGACCGTCTCCTGTCGGCGACGCCGATGGTTTTCGTTTACTGTCGCTCGTAAAGATCTTTGGCGCCGTTTACTCCCCCCATTTTTCCCAGGGGGTTATTTAACGGTTGACATGCCCTATCAGGGATGCACCCTTTCCACTCTGTCTACGATATCATTCAATCAATACTTCGCCGACTTAGTGGGAATTTCGATGCTCTTCATCGGGGGAATTTCAACTTTCGCGGAAAATCGGTACTGCCGGGCGGTATTGGTGATAAAGGGCCGATATCACCCGAATTAATTTTTTTATCAATTTTAATAAAAATTTTTTGGTGTTATCAATAAATTTATATGATCAACCATTATTATTACACTATAGTTAACTATTTTACAATGGCTTTAATACGATCATTGAGGTATGAAATTCGTTTCAATAATTTGTCGTGGGTGTGGAAATCCGTGTGTGAAATATCGAGAATTCTGTAGCCCATTGCTTCGAGCAATCGATTATGGAGTGAAACCGCGCCTAGGATATGTTTCTTCCCCACGCAGAAGTCGTGGTAATAATTCGCATTTATAGCTATCCTGTAATCAAAACCACAAATTACTAATTAATTCATAATTGACTGAAGTTTGGGCTCACCTCAAGGCTTTGGTATTTTCGGTGACTTTATCAACAGGCGATGTGATCAATTTTGTATCAATAAAAAAAACAACATCTGCAAGACAAATATCCATTAATAAAAATTCTAATGACAATGATGTAATGATTTATTTACCTATTAAAAAACCCGTCCTAACGTCCACATTAGTCCGGAAATGTTCTCTGGATGGGAAAAGGTTTGCCAGAGCGTCGGTGATGGCTTTGACAAATACTTCTTTGTCCTTGACTCTGGCAATGGGTGCCTCGAGAATTGGCGAGTCTTCCTTCAAAACTGGACCCGAGTAATTCTTCAATAAATATTTCGCCGCTGCATTAATGTTCAATAATTTATGCTTTTTTGCCGCTGAGGTATCTCGATCTGCAATAAAAACAATTAAAACACATCTAATGAGACTTCCCAGGAATTAATTATTTACGATTATTCCCAAAGAGCATTGAAGGAGTTAAAACTTCCGGTTGGTCCAGATGACAAAAAAAAAATTGAATTTATTTTGGGATTCTGGGCGATATGTAATTAGACGAGAGGAAATAATGTGTCATTCCCAATAATTTTAGAGGGAGAAAGGATATGTAGATATTGGAAGGGGAAAGGCTTTAAGACTGTAATTCGTGACAATATTAATCACTGAGTCAAATGCTCACCTGTGAGTGTAGCAATGAATTTTTCATTGAGTGTGCTCTCGACTTGCCTGTGACTCGCCCTATTCAGCACCACGAGAGACCAGACGACGTCAATCCATTCCGATCCCTTCGTCATGTCGGTGTCCTGGAGATTCGCGACGAGATCCTTGTAGAGGACGTCAAAGTTACCCGGACTGTACCCTATGACAGCGAGAGTCATGAGGAGAGCACAGAGATCCTGAGTCCTGAGGATTTTTTTGTGCTTAATACTCCAGTCGCAGAGGGTATCCATGAGGGCATCATCCCTGTACCTCATCATCCCCAAGGACGTCAGGATGGAGCCAATGATTGGACTCTGGGTGACCCCAGGTATTTTTTTTTTCAAGCCGTCACTGAGCTTCACCAGGAGCTCCTCCTCGATGAAATTGAGTCTCGCCATGCCGTAGAGGATGTCAGCGATGTTTTTTATACTCAAGGAGTTGGAGCTCTTGATGATGTTGTCGGCCAGACCCCGGAGGAGAGGTCTGGGTCGTCTCTGTCTGACAGCGAGGCCACAGAACATCTGGATTGTTTGGGATATGGAGAGTTTCTTCACGTCTGCCGACTCGTGGAGATCGTCCACGGATATCAGTGTACTCTGGGTTCGATTCTCTGCTTCCCCGGATTTTATGGCATTCACTACTCCTGATTTTTTTGCTACTATTCTGCAGAACCTCTGGTACCTCTCGTCTGCCTCAAGGGTTGTCAGGTCAATTTTACCTTTCTCCACTTCCTGGGATAGGACAGTTATCGTATAGACGGCTTGCTTGTAACTCACGAATTTATTATCAACTGTCGAGAGCAGCTCCTCCATGGTACTCTGGGACTTCTTCCTTGGTACCTCCAGTGGTGTTTTATTCATGTTCAGGTCGGCGAACGCCTTTTTTACTAACTGATTCTTCGAGAGTGTCTCTGGAGATTTTCCAGTTGATGGAGGCAGAGGATCATCCTGGGAGCAGATTATTTTACTCCAATCAATTTGAAATTTTTAAACAATATTCTAAACATGTTGTATGAATTAATAGGTCAAGAAAATTTTTTTTTTCAACTGCTAAACCCATAGAACCCTTTAATGAATTAAAAAATGATAAACTCACATTGGGCTGAGGGGCTGTCGCTGCTCCAGAGCATCCGGCGACCATTTGATGACTGGAAATGCACCAGGAAGTGGCACGTGGTGACAATCTCGATGGACCACTTCGCAGAGTTCCCACTAGCTTCAACATCGTCTATCAATCCAAGTTGGTGTTATTTATATAATCGTGAAGTACGTGACACCAATGCAGGGCGAGGGCAAATATTTATTTCCAAGTGACAATCGTCTCGGGATTTATTATTGCATCGTCGGGACCCTTGGGTCATTACTTACGTTGTCTGTGTTATGATTTGTGGTGTAGTACCAGGTATTTTTGATGATTTTTGGGGTTTCTGTCGGTGAACATTAGGAATACATGTTAAGGTTAGGTGGACACTCAAGTCAATCGTGAGCGAGGTATCAGTCCATGACTGCAAGGAACTTGTAGATGGGGCAACTGAAAAAATTGTAAACTCCCAGGGCTTTTACCGGTTGAGCTTAAGGCGAATTTCTCTGCAATATCTCAATAAAAAACTTATTCTCGTCACAAATATATAAAGATTAAAATTTTATTGGGACTGGGATAATTTATTTAACTTTGACATTAATGAATTTCCGAATGATTCTCGATACATCGGAGATATTGAATTCAAGAGACCGTAGGGTGTCTCGTAAATTTCATTTTCGGTGTTCGTGAAGGTGTCGTGTTGATTCCCGGTGATCTTGAAGCCTTCTGAAGACACATGAACGCAGAATTTCAGGTTCTCGAGGGTTGTGAGGTTCAGGTGGATTGAGCTATTGGTGCTTTGTAATTCTTCGGATATTCTGATGTCCTTCACATGGGCTTTCACGTCGTCGATGATGGCTTGAGCCTCGATCCTCCATTGATCGGCGTCCAGGACTCTCTCTTCGTTGTGCCACATCCTGAAGAAAAAAATCAACTTGAATTTTTATTGATGAGTTCCAGGGGTTCCAGGAGCTATTCCAAGATCCCGCGAATTATGATAAAATCTCTCAGTCGATAGCGCAGAAATTATTTCCTCAACATAACCTCCGAAAAATTTAATTTCACTGAAATCCCGGGGTAAACAATAACAAAGCACCTGATGGAGTCAATAGAGCATCTTCCACTGGAGCCAGACCATCCCTTCAAGATGGAGTCAGATCTTCCCCTGGAGATTCAGCCTCTGGAGGTGGAAGTCGAGACGGAAAAGGTCAAGTACAATTTTTCGAATTCCCTCAAGTACCGGTGGAAGGGAAAAGTCGTCAGCGAGAAATTCTATAACAGGAAGATGAAGCAAGCAGCTGCGAGGATCACCAGGAGAGCTGCCAAGGAGGCAGAGGCATCCTCAGACAACTCCAACGAGCAGCATGAGCCTGACAATGTCCAGGAGGTGGAGTTCCCTGTGAAAGGAGATAGAATCGTTGACCTGGAGTTCATGGCCAAGAGGATGATCTGTATAGAGTGCCAGGGGCATCTCCTCCTGGACAACATCCGAAAGGAAATCAAGAGGCGGTGCAGGTCGATCCTTCATATCGAATGCGAGGAGTGCAAAATTATCAACAAAGTTCCAACGAAGGTATCGACCCAAGATTATTTTTAATATCACTAGCCACTTCTTTTATTTGGATTTTACTAAAATTTTTTACTGTTTTCAGGGAAATTGTAATGTCAATATTTGAGAGTAAAAACCTTGGAGATGGAAAACTGTAAATATTACATTTAAAAAATTCCACTTCACTCCAGACGAACTCGACATCACGATAAATTTTATAGGATAAGAAATAATTATCATCGAATCGAGATGACCTGATTACTTGTGAATAAATACTCTTGTACAAATATTGAGCAGAATTTGTTATTTTTTCCTGTAGAAATTGAAATTTACAATTAATGCACTTGGCACATCCTGGGGAGGAATTTCGTACAATTCAAGTCGATATAAAATCATAAATTACCATCAATGGCATTCCTGAATTTGGAATACCCGAGATTGATCAAAATATATAATTTCCTCATAAAACGTACATAATGTGCACTGACCTCACCCCTTTGACTCGTCTCTCATTGCAAGTACCGATTCTCAATGGAATGCCCAAGAATTTCCAATTCAAACATTCACTTTTCCCCTCGATTCTCCTTTGGATCGCGAGGAATCATCGACTTTTTTTCTCGAACCGCCCGGTGTTTTGTTGACACGAGTCTGCAGTATCGACAGGGTTGTCAGCTGATGACAGGCGAAAAGGCGACGTGGCTGGCATTAGGGTGGAAATATGGTCGACCAAATCAACTGGCTCATCTCTCGAAATCGTAATTATCGTAATGTCGAGGCGTAAATAATTTCAATAATTCCAAAAGAAGAATTTTGTCAATTTCGAAAGACTAAGACTGCGCGAAAATGGGACTGTGCAAGTGCCCAAAACGAAAAGTGACGAATCAGTTCTGTTTTGAGCACAGGGTTAATGTTTGCGAGCATTGTATGGTGACAAATCACCCAAAGGTATGCACTGATAAAAATGAATAGTCTTCAACAAATTTTCCGATTATTAATTATCTGTATAATTTTTTAAACAATAAATTCTGAATTTTTAGAGCAAAGAATCAGTTTAAGGGAATAATTCACGGATTTTTGTATTTTTTTTTTGTATTTTCAGTGTGTCGTCCAGTCGTATCTCCAGTGGCTCCAGGACAGCGACTGCAATCCTATCTGCACCCTCTGCAACGAGGCCCTGAAGAATGCAGATTGCGTGAGATTGACGTGTTACCATGTGTTTCACTGGTCGTGTCTGGACTCGTACGCGAGGAATTTACCAGCCACAACTGCACCAGCAGGTTACACCTGCCCCACGTGTCAATCCGGGATATTTCCAGAGGCTAATTTAGTTTCCCCAGTGGCTGATGTCCTGAAGCAGAAACTGGCGAGCGTCAATTGGGCGAGAGCTGGCCTCGGTTTACCCCTGGTGAGTTAAAAATTCCCACGATTAAAAGGTGATATTTTTATCATGAATTAATATTTCCAGTTGAGCATCGACCGGGAGCAGAAGCCGCCGCAGGAGTCGAAGCCCACGATAGAGACATCAGTCTACCAGAACCACTCGATATCCCCCACGTCATCCCCATCGACCGCCACAGCTCGAACAAGTGGGAACGTCAATTCCAGTTCTCACTTGAACAATGTTCACGCTGTTGTCCAGAAACAGGGGCCCCCATACTCAGTGGTGAATATCGAGACATCGGGACAGATGGACCGAAAGGTTTTTGAGGCGTACGACGACCCGAAGGACATGTCCTACGATCACGATGAGAACAAGTACCAGAGAAAATCCGCGATCGAGTGGTTCCTCAGGTGGTGGAAACTCATCATGAGACCTCCAGCTCGCAGGAGAAGTTCCTCCGGTGGTCTCTACAAGAGATACGCTATCATCGGCGTTTTTGGACTTTTATCCTTCATTATGATTATTATTCTCTTCTCCTGGCTCGGGAGAATGGCCACCGATGGAGATCCTGCGTACAATCTCATGGCTAATCCCCACATCAACGTCGCAGAAGAAACTATTTAGTCATTTTTCAACAGGAGCTCTTGGGGTGTGTTTCTGCTCAACGGAATTGATTTCTCCTTTTTTTTATTCAACCACCAATTAATTATCTGGGCAATGAGAGATTGCAGAGAAAAATGCTATTAACCGTTTTTTGTTTTATTTTATTTTAATTTGAATTTAAAATTTTATTTTCCTTTTTTTTTTGTCTAGATGTGCTCTTCAATTATCAGAATTAATTCAAGAACCGTGGGAACACACCCTCAATTAATCTCCAGTGCATTTGTTCACTTTTTATCGATAATATTATTAAGACTAGGATTAAGATGTATATTTTGTTGTAACGTAAGTGTAATTGAAAAATTTGTATAGTACATTCGATACTGATTATTCCATAATATTTTATTTATCCTTGAGAAGTCCAGGGCTTAATCATTAGTCCGAGAATACCTGTTTCCGCATGTATGACACGTCTGGTTGTGCGAAATCCGAGTGCCGCTGCTGAAAACGTAGATCGAATTCGATGCGTCTCGTAAAATCCCTCGAATCTTTTCCGCGCGTCAGAAATATATTCTCTCAGGAACACGTGCCTGCTGACACTGCCCATAATCTCTTACATTTGTGCTCAACCCCGTGGTGAAACAGGAGAAAAAAAAAAGCAAGAATTCCCTAGTGAATTTAAATATCTCGAGATCCCATGAAAAATCTCGGTTTTTCATTTGAAATTCAAATGAGAAAATCGACTGGTAGTTTGCATATTTCATGTTTATCTGGGAGGGACCTTGAAGGGGTCAGTTTCAAATTTTTTTTCGGTCTTCGAGCATGAATAGTTCGACGATAATAATTGCGGAGAGACCGAACAAGTGTCTGCATTTTCTAACGATTTTTCATTTTTAATTTCCATAAGTTTTTCATAAATGAAGGGAAAAAGATCGGTACGTCGTTAATTAGGGGAGTGATTTATCGTTTTAGATTTTTAACTTTTCACTGAGTGGAAATTTTTAAACGAGTGATGAGGGTGTTGATAAAAATCTTCACATCCAGAATCTAAACCTGAGGAGGAACCAATACGATTTTTGAGGGCTTGGTAATTATGAAAGCAGGTAGGAAGGGAAAATACGAGATAAAAGAGGGGATGGGAAACAGGAATGATGGAGGTGGGAGAGAAATTTAAGAAGTGACCAGGAACTCGAATGAAGCACTGGCCCGACTGCCAAGCAGCTGAGACCACTGCAGAATTTCCTCGCAGTTTCAATATTAAATATTATAAAAATGAAGAATATATTGAAGAAGAGTTTGTCCGTCAGTTTCTTCTCTTCCGTCGCGTGTCTCTGGAACTTCGGAGGCATTTCTTTGCCGGCGACTGCTCTGCTGCTATCCTCCGGTGAGTCAATAAATAAAATCTCCAGTCTCGCTGTTTCTATAAAAAAATTTTTCATTCATATTGCACGTTTTTCTCAAGTGACAGTTCCAATTTGGAAAAGAGAGAAATTGAGAGGAACAAATAACGGACTGATCAGTGAATTTTTCTGTCCACAGGAGCCGCGGGTTTTTATTTCAACCGAAGATCCTTCCGGAGGATAACAAAAAGGGATACGATAGTTTTAACCGGTTGTGACTCGGGTCTCGGCTACAATCTCGCCCTCCACTGCCATAAAAATCTCTCAGCCCGAGTGATTGCTGGGGTCCACAGGAAAAACAGTTTAGGAGCTCAAGAACTCGTAAAAACCGGCATCACAATCCAGGAGATTGATATTACCGATTCAAACAGTGTCGCGCACTTTGTCGAGAAGGTCCAGGAGTACCTGAAGCGAGACAATTTATGTGAGTGCACGATTTCCTTTTACTCTAACTTCCATCATCCGTAATAAATGTTTAATCCCACTAATGGTTAATTCTACGAAAAAAATCGATATAACATTTTTCCTTGGAAATTTCTCGAGGATAAAAAAAGTCTTATCAAGTTTTTCTCTGGGAGGCTTTGATCTCGAGATAATCACCGATCTTCATCCGATTTTTTTTCAGGCCTGAGAACTTTCGTGAATAACGCTGGGGCGATGGTTTTCGGTGAATTCGAGTGGCAGACGGATTCACAGATTCGTCAACAGGTCGAGGTGAATCTCCTGGGGACGATGCAAGTGACTAAAGCGATGATTCCTCTTCTTCGAAAGCACATGAGTCGATTGGCAATCGTTACGAGCCATTGTGCGTGCGAACCTCTGCCTGGAGTTGCAGTTTATGCAGCAACGAAAGCTGGTCTTGCTGCATGGGCAACTGCTCTCAGGATCGAGCTGAAGAAATTCGGGGTTGAAGTCGTGAGTTTCATACCCGGATCTTTCGTCATGGAGAGCAATATTCTTCTGCGACAGGTCACGCATTTCGAGGAGATGGAGAAGGAAATGAAGGACGAGGTGAAATCGGTCTATGGAGAGTATTTCGGTGAGTACAGGAATTACCTGAGACCGTTGTCACAGCAGAATTCACTCAAACGAATCGAGAATCAGAGGCTCTTCGAAATATTTGAGGAAGTCATCACCGAGCAGCCACCGAGAGTCACTTACAAGTAATTTTTTTTTTGCAGAATAATTGCCGATTTTTTTTATAAGATTTTGGGAATTATTAATTATTTCTCTTTCAGGTGTGAACCCTGGAGGTACACGTATTATCACACTCTCCTGAAGATCGTCCCCACGAGACTTCACGACATTCTCGTCGAAAAATTTGTGCAAATGCCGATTTGGAAGCCGAAGGTCAAGTAAACGTGAGGAAGACCTGAAGAATTATGTAAGGAAATTACTGCGGAGTAATTTCAATATTTTTATAATGTGTCTTGAATAAAATTACTGATATAATTCAATATAGAGTATTGATTATTTTTTATTTGTCACCAAAATATTTGTGAATGCTTGGAAAACTAGATTGACTTTATTTCAGTCTAAGAATTCCAACAATTATCGAGACTAATGAAGATTAAATCTCCAATCTCTTGATAATTTCGATGACTCGATGCTTCAGGACGCAGGTGTTCACGATTTCGTAACTTATCGACCCCCGGAGTACGCGATTAGATACCCTGAAGATATATATTGAGAAATTTCATTGAGACGAGGGCGAAGTAAAATTGATAAATTGTAGAAATGCTGGGACTGAGAGGTACGTAACTGTAGGATTTACAATTAACGAATAACAAGTGGCATTAATTTTCAGAGTATATCTCTGAATCTAAAGGAGACAGCGAATTTTCCATAGAAATCTTTTTCATAGCTCTAAATGAGTTCTACAAAAAAGGTCCTGTGGAAAATTCAGCTCGTCCCCTAGGTTCGCAGATACAGAACGAAAAAAGTGACTTGTCACCTGTCGGTTGACCAATTTCATTATCGATTTGTCTGAGGGGAGGATGTGGTTTTGTGATTGTTCAGTGTTGATTATCGCGGCTTTCTGCGTGGTTGGATCCCTCCAGGATACACCCTTTACAAAATGCAAAGCTGGTGGGCCGGCACCGGAAGCTCTGAGGGTGAAGGGATGCAACACGACACCCTGCAGATTCGTGAAGGGAAAGGACGTCGAGGCAGAGTGGGACTTCAACGTAGGTGAGTCGTGAAAAAAATATTTAAAAAACCAAATTGATAATAAAAAAAAAGTGGAGAAAGTTAAATTTCCCAAGTCCCAGAGGGAAGTTTTCGGTTGTAGTTTGGAAACTCCGATTTCAATTACCATCGGTGCAGCTCTCCCTCAAGCAATGGAAAATTTCTCATTCGCAGTTGCTGACGCCGAGGCCCTGAAGCCCGTGGTCAAAGCCAAAGCCCTGGGGATAACCGTCGACTACCCCCTGCCAGAGCAGGACGCCTGCAAATCCCTGGTCAATGGGGAGTGTCCCCTGGAAAAAGGTGAACTAGTGTCCTACGGCCTCAGGATGCCAATTCTCAAGGCCTACCCCAAGGTCGACCTTCATCTGACATTCTTCCTGGTCGATCCCCAGAAAAATGTCCACGTCTGCTTCGAGATCGACGCCAAAGTCGTCGACAATTAATACTTATGAAGAATAATTAACATAATTTATAATGAGATATGAAATATTTTTTTTAATGAAAGAGATTCTCGAGTGGAAAACCCTGGAATAGATTTATCCACCGGAGGGTTGTGCCTATGGAATAGGGAATACTTCGAGAGGAAATTGTCACCCTTGTTATGTTGAAAATGTCCATTGAACAATTTATGAGTGATCCCGACTCATCCAGAAGCCATTTCCTGTGGGCATTGCGTGGAAGACTGCTCTCGCATCGATCTTGTCATCATCCTCCATCGGGTCCTGGGGATTCTGCCCTGGATTATGAGGAGTGATAAAACCCGGGAATTATTTTTCCTTAGAATCCGATTTTCTTTTTTCATTCCAGATTTTTTTCGGCTTGGGGGAGCAATTGATCGAGAACGGGAGAAAGCAGAGGTAATTGGAATTATCCCTCGTCGACGTTTTTAGATTGAAATTTCGGTTTATTTTTTTTTAGAATTAATCAGTTTGAATTATTCATTTCATTGGGGAATATTTTATAGTCAACGGGCAAGGGTTGCTTTAACGAAATCTCAGTCATGAATGACGGTTTGTTCGTAATACAAGGGATGATGGGGAATATGTGGAAATAGGGGAGAATCCCCAGGGGTGGAATGAGGTGGAAGGGGAGGACATGACCCACATCCCTGTGAATCGATCGGGACGCTTCGTCCTCACTTTTCCTATATACAGTGGTTTTACTGGAGAAGAAAGCCAGAACCAACCGTCGACTCCAACTATTATTCTATTATTATTTTCAATTTTTCTGTTATTGATCTTTATTTATCCTGAAAACAATGACAGCTGGAAAAATATATATAGGAGCTTTTTCGTAGCGAATTTCAAGAGCTGAAAAAAGTCTGTGATTCAAAATTTTGATAACTCGATTGGTTTTCGAGATATGGGGGAAAAGGTGGAAAAACCAGTGAAGTGGATGCTGGATGATTCATTAGTCAAACCAGAAGCAGTTGATGAGCATTAGCACCTGTAAAAATCACGTGAAATCCGGGGGATGAATTTAGTTCTGGAGAAAATCTCGGGAATTTACTCTATAATGCACTAACGAGGAAACTTTGCAAAAACTCCCACTACCTGTTCCGGTATTGTGCAAGCTGACGCCATAATTTTCTCCGCTCACTGCATAAATCTATTTATAAATAAAATGAGTATTCATCCGGTGCCAAATTATGAGGATAGCGTCGGTTTCTGTTGCCCATCATCTTCGGCTGGATTTTTCGCACATTCTATTATATAATCTGCATAAAAGACACAAAGAAAAATTTTTAAATAGAATTTCAATGGAATCTACTGGAAAATAAATATTTCTTGCACTATGTTTTTTATTAATTTTTTTACCCATGGAATCAGGAGGTGGAAAATATCTGGGTTATCTTCGACATTTAACAATGTCAAGGATTTATTGCTTATGAGAATATCGATGATTATCTGCTGGACTCTCTGGCCTTGATCGATCTCGGAGTTGAATTTGCGATTTGATCGTAATTCATTTATTCTTCTAGAACAAATTCCTGATAAGGACGAGAGAAAATATTATTGAATTCTCGAGACGTCCCTTTGTCGAGTCACAATCCTGGAATTTCACGATGAACCGCACCCGTGCGTTAAATTTTATTATTGCATGATCATTGCACATACCAACTGTTAAATAATTCCTCTTACAATTCCATTAACAAGCATTACATAATTTTTTTATTCAACAATTATATTCTTTCCGAAACTCGCGACAGATCTTTGAAACACAGATGATCATAACAATTATCATAAATCATTATAAAAATTATTATAAATCAATTGTTGAATTGTCATGAATATTAAGATATCAGTAAGCGTTATAACAAAATACCTTGACTTTTTGAATATTCCAAAAATTCCGCATTCCTGTCTTTCGACGGCGATAAATAGCCCCCTCCTAATGGCCCCTAATGACAGTAATGAGTATCATTAGAAATCGATTTGCGAGTATTTTTTTCGGTTGAAAAAATTGAAAAGAAAAACGAAAAAAATGGAAGAAAAACAGAATCGACCAGATCGCGGTCCCCCTCCCGCCGAATATATTTCGGTGGGGGATGAAATGGTAACGGAAGGGATGAAGTGGGGAAGGGGAACGGTCGAGTGTGAGGACAAGGAGAGGGGAGTGCGGAGAAGGAGAAGGGCCAATGGTGAAGAGCAAGTGAAGGCGAGGGACGACTGGCGGGAGAACACCACGAATATTCCCGAAGTCGGACAGAGACAGCTAGACATCGGCAGCCGACACTCGACCATTACGTACCTCAATCGTGACGTCACGTTTCATTCCTCGGCCGTGTGTCAGATCTAGCGTGCGTCGTGAAGTGCCTCCACTTCCTCGTCCCTTGAAATAAACGATAAAACGTTGAAACATCAGTGTGACAGTTCAAATGACAACGGAGTGCTGACAAATTGTTAATTCGTGGTGAATGTGAATTGTTTTATCAGTGCAATTGAATCGTTTTCTTTTTTTCAATCGGTGAGAGGTGATTGCACGGGCGTACACACAGGTAGCCACGGCCGGCGGCCATTATTGTTGTCAATATGGCGGGCAAAGGAGGACTAGCCACTGATGTGAGTACTATTTTTTAATGATAATCATTTTTAAAGACATTTCTCATCGGAAATCATCGAGGATTGCGTTGCGTTCACCTGGGGAGAGAGGCTTGGGGGGTGGACACCGGAAGTTCCGGTGCTTCCGGGGACCGTTTTGTTTGTGCTCATTTTTTTTCTTTTAGTTTCGTTTTTTTTTTGGAGAGATTGTTTGGATTGTTTGGATTTACAGGTGTAGCCACCGCCCATGGCATTTTTATCAACTTTTTATGGGGTATTGTGTAAGCGATTGGACTTGGTATTTGAATACGTGCAATCAGGATTAGTCAGGGAATTAATTGATGAGTAAGGGGACATTAACCACGCCCAAATGCTCGGTGAGAGTTGTTTTTGTTTTAAGGAATTACTCCGGGGGTAATTAGGGTTTTTGGGGAAAGTTGGGAAAATTGAGTGAAGAAGGGTGATAATTTTTTGGATTATTGCTTGTTTGGATTTATTATTCGGTGATCCGTTGATCGATTATTCATGAGGGATTGGTGCAAAGCTGATCATTCTACGGCTTTGGATAATTAATGGTAATGAGGGATGTGCCAGGGGAATTAATTCCGCACCGGATGAATCAGGCCGATTGAATATATGCCATTTGAGGATCATTTTTTTTTTAATATCTGGGAATCTGAGGGAAATAGCTCAATTACCCTGGGGACTTTTTCCTCGGGCATAATAAGAGCTAGGAAAAACGTCCTTACAAGGATTTGATATCTTTATCAGAATCGGGGATATTTGAGAAATTCTAATCTAACTTTTTATGAAAAAAAAATGAGCAATCGGAATTTTGTTCCCAGTTTTTTGGGAATATCTCGGTAAGGGTGGGGGATGGCAAAATTTGTGATTAGAACTTTTTCGGGGATATTGGAATTTCCTACAAAAAATTTCCTTACAACATTCTGCTATCTCTCTCGGTTTTGGAGATGTCCCATGAAAACTTGGAAAGAGAAATTACCGAAGTCCTCGAACTCTCGTGGAATTCTCTGGAGAAATTATTTCCACTTCTGATCGATCCCCTGATCACCTCTGGGTGATCAGGTTTTCAGCTTTTGTCTGGTGCCCTTGAAAGAGAAATCGATGCTCCCCTTTTATTATTCCTATTTTCGAAATAAAAGTCGTGACGTACCATCGAGACCTTCCAAATTTAACGCGTGTGACGAAACTTTTCCATCGCCATAGGTCTATCTGTTGACTTTCAGTCATGATAATTTAGAGGTAGCCGAGGCTATGGGGATTAATTTACAACTTCCTAGAGATACCACTTCTTCAAAAGATCAATATTGACAGACATCCGTTGAATTTTCAATTTCAATTTCCAATTCTCATTATAAATCGCTCACACGAGTGACTTTAGAGGAAAATACTAGATAAACTTTTCGTAGCTTACGAAATCTCCCAACTAAAAGATCTTTTCCCATTATTCTCTAAACCCACTTGTTCTCGAAATAATTGAATATTTAAGCGGAAAAAATGGGGTAGTCAAATCGAAAAAATTGAAGAGGAAGTGTCGGTACATTTTAGTTTCGCCGGAAGATCATGAGATGGCGCCAGTGGCCTTGAAAAATAGTAAAGGACAAATTCAAAGAGTGGTCTGAAAATTTTCGCAACCAGTTCGTTGGTACTCACCTTCGACGCTAATTTGAGCGATACAGTTGTCACTGATTATCACTAAATTAGCCATTATGTCGTTATTTTAACGAGTCAATGTGTGTCAGAGGGGGGGCCTAAGTATCATTGACGCATTCCTCAGTGGGATTTTTCCAACAATAAACAGGTCAATAAAATCACTTCCATTGTATTCCCACTGTTTTTATTTATCGTAATTTGTCATTTCAACGCGGTCATTGAGGAATTTTTTTTCTCCCGGATGTCATGACGATCTTCCTCTTGAAGAATATCCAGGGATGAATAGACGAGGGAGATCATACCAGATAAGTGGAGAGAACATAAAGAAAAACCGCTTTGAACTGACTGTCGAAAGTCACACCAATTTGTACCTCAAGTACGTGGGCGTAGGATGTTGGTTTTTAGATAATTTACAATGGCGAATTTTTTTTATTACCCGCATTTGGGATTTCTTACGACCCCACGAATTAATATCACTCAAAAAGTTCACGTAAGATCGAAAGATCAATCTTCCTGACGTTATAAATTCATTTCGCCACGTGAAAGATAAATCCAACTTACAATTCACCTTCTCCTTATCGATTTATCTCGAAAGATATCAATTTCAGAGAGAAGCATAAAGAGGCTTTTTTGGGGTCGATAAAATTTCCGTCGAAAAAGATCTCTTGATATTTCCGCCTAAAATCGTCAGCTTTCGAGATAAATAAAAAAAAAGAATGTGACATTTCGGTTACCCTGATATCACTTCAATACTGGATAGATATTATTGATAACGACACGTTTTCATTCCGTTAATTTTTATTGGAGCACCTGATAAGGCATAAAAAATTATTTCAATCCATCCTATCACTGATGACCTTCAGGAGAATTCCAAAAATAAAGGGTCAAGCGAGAAAGATCGGTTGAAAAAAAAAAACCAATTAAACCACGACATTTCTCTTTCTGTTTCTCTTGTCAATTGGTAAATACTGTGAAATAGCGTTACGTGGAAAAAGTGACAGATTAATTTCCTCAGACTCCCGGAGGGAAGTTTCCGGTTGTAGTTTCCAAGCTCCACCGATTTCAATTACCGTCGATCTCGCTTTTCTCCAGTCCCTCGGGCAAGGGCTCATTAAGTACCCCCTGGAAATTGCCAGTGCGGCCGGGAAAACCTCTCAATACACCTTTTATTTCCAAGAAATAAAAGCACAATTCAAATGGAAATGATGACCATTATCCGGATAATTATTCTAATGACATTTGCGAGGGATAGAATTGATGCGAGTATTCATTACTGGGTAGTTATTGCGGGTAAACAAGCGGCGTAAAACATCAATGCGAGAGGGACTCCTGATCGTTTCGAGACCAATTACAAGGAATTATGCAAGTCTGATGATTTTTTCAAATACATTCAATATTGACATAACAATATATTAATATATCGATATATCAATGCGAATATATCGATATACGATAAAAAATCGAGAAAAAATCGGTTGTGATGATGAATTCAGGAAAATCATGATAATCACTGAATGAAATCTTGAAAATTAGGAACCGAATATGACCCCCAGGTAAATCGAAAGGGCACAGGGGTTAAACCAAAGTGCATGAAGTACTTGAAGAGGGGGTAAAGTGCTCCAGGTGGCAAAGAGTGGGGAAATGAGAGGGGATAAAGCCCCGCAGTGCGGCGCGATCGATAGAATTCCTCAGTCAACTCCATCCCTCTCGTTTTATGTCTCAGTAAACCCCTCTCAACCCCCTCCACCCACTCTCATCCCCTCGTGGATGATTTCAAATCACCAGAGGTACACACCGTCATTGACGGAATTTACCGATATCATTTCATCCCCTTAACTACTCGTCTGTAATTGCGCAATCGAATTAATCGTTATTTTATTTAATGATCCCGGGATTTGGGGGATGGAGTCGGTTGGAGGACAGGTCAGTGGGGGAAGGGTTGAAGAATTATTCATGAATAATTATATTTGGAAAGAATTATTTTTTTTGGAGGGAATTTTGGGATTGGTTTGAAGTTCACTGGGTCAGTGGAATTTTTTCGCGGTTAATGAGAATTAATGGGGCGAGGGGGTGAGGGGGTGAGGGTGGTGGAATTTTTGGGGAAAAGGCAAGGGACTTTTTTTTTCTTTTTTAATTAACCGTGGAGCGGGAAATAGAGATATTTCCGCGTGACTCACTTGTCCCAATGATCAATTAACGCACGGTTTATTACCCACGTTTCACAAGCGTGTAACGCGCATTCTCGTCCGGAGAATAAAATGCCGGACGGCAACCCCGAAAGTTGTACAGACTAGCCTCGGCTCAACGTTAGATTGACCGTAATGTGTCTCTTCCTCCGACGCAGATACAGTCACGGTCACCGAATTTATGTTCAATAAACATTAGGAATTCTATCATTAAGGAAATTATCTCATCCTTACGGTGTTATGTCACCAATAAAATTCATCATCTTCAAGGACCTCCATCATTTTTCTTACCGAAAATATTTTTTTTTTCGGAAATTGATGAAAATATTTTTTTTTGAAAATCAATGAAAATTAATTTTTTTGAAAATTCTCGGGAAAACTTGTTAGTTCTGAGTAGCGGAGCTCTCTGTCAGTCCAAAAAAATATTGAATTCAATTGAGAGATGAAAATATATTTTTTTTCAAAAATTGATGAAAATGATTTTTTTTTGAAAATCGATAAAAATTAATTTTTCTTCAAAATCGATGAAAATGAATTTTTTTAAAAATTCTCGGGAAAACTTGTGAGTTCTAAGTAACGGGCCTCTGTATCAGTCCAAAAAAATATTGAATTCAATTAAGACATGAAAAATTAAGCTGTCACTAAAGTTTTCTCTGACCGGTTTAAAAAAAAATTGACTGGGAATTTCGTAACGATTTCAACATTTTCCCAGCAATCGAATTGTTTACAATTTCACCACCCCATAGTAGATAAATAAATTCAAAGAGGGAAAGAACTTGGGGACTTTGATCGGCAAGTACTCGATAAAACCGGCAGTGGTATCCAGTTTCCAGTGTCGATATCGTCCAAGTGAAATTGGTCCGGCATAATCCGGCATTATCCACTTCCGACGACGTCAAGAGTTACGAATAGTAAATACCTAGTAAATACCGATCGATTTTCTTCTATGACTCAAAAAAAAAATGGATGCCAATTTTTTTTTTTTTATCGTCTCAGACGGCTAGACGCCAGGGCATTTTCCAGTTCAATCTGGTGCACCTAGACATGAATGAAACGTTCGAACCGGATGAATCTGGTGAAATACGAGTACAGGGTGTGATTCATGACTCGTCTCTTGACTGCCACTCAGCATTTTTTTTTACCTTCGATTATTTCTTCATTACGGATGACAGTTGTTTTTATTTATGATTTCTTATCACTTCATTCAGTCAATCTCGGTTTCAACCGTGAGATAAATTTCCCGAGGGTTAAAAACATTTTTGTTATTGCTCATCATATTTTTTTCAATATATTTTCGGCAAAAAAAATAATTTCTCATCATATTAATATATCAATACACGATATACTGATATATTAATATCAAAACATGGATATATTGGGTAAAAAAAATCAGCATGTTAAATATTCAATTGAATATTAATATTTCTTTTAATACAGCAGTAATTATAATTGATATATAATTGATATAAAAAATATTATCACGAAATATCGAGTCTGAATTTTCGTTTAAAAGATCTGACGAATGATGAAAAAAAAATGGGAGTGGAGCCAAATAATGTCATCCACTGACCATTACCCTAGTATAGGGGATATAGTGGATACAATAGACTTGCCAATAAATATATTCTCGTCTCATTGGTCTTTGTCCGAGATATTTATGACAGATATCGCCAGACATTGTGGCAAACTAACGACTATCATGATCCCTATAAAATAGAGTGAATTGAGAGCTTTTCGAGAGTGACGCCAATTTTTATTTACTCGTTAAACAGACATGCGATGAGCATCACGATATCTCAAATCCGTCATTGAGGATAATTGGAATGAAAACATAAGAATCACTCGAGGGACTCATTTATTTTTCCATTATTTTTAGCATTTTGTTTTCTCAATTTATCTCTGATTAAACTAGCTTATCACCCCATTCCATTCTGCCACATTACCTCATGATATATCACTATATTCGATATATTAAATATATCCTCAAAATATGACAATATAAAATAAAACGCATTACTACATCAACACGAATGACATATTAATGCACTATATCATGATATAATTGATGATATATTTTGATATATTTGCGGATGGTTGAATTTCAAGTCCACAAACTGCATTGGATTTGTGTCAGACAGTTAGAGATGCGCGTGGAAGGGTCGCGGAGCTCGTAAAAAGGGACAAAGGCTGAAGTTGGGGTAGTAGGAGGGACAGGGGCAGTTAGATAAAGCGAAATGATAGAATGAGAGGGGAGAATGAAGGAGAATGCACTGGGATGAGAATGTGTCGGGGAACCCTGGGCCAATACGATGCGCGTGAGATTGGCGCAGGGCCGTTACGCCAGGGCAACATTGCGTAACGCTTGTGGCACCCATCGGCGCATCCCGGAAATTTTTCGCCCAGTACAATCTCATGGGAAATTATAATCGACCATAATTTTAATTATTGACATTATATTCAATTATATTCAATATCGTATATATTTTATATATATCAATATATCGTGTTATATTGATATATAATATACGATATATCAATATGTGGCTTGTACTACGATTGCGATATTTAATATTGATATCAATATCGTCGCGATGTATATTCGGTTATCAAAAAATATATTTTTGATATATCGATATATTTGGTATATTTTAATTTATTTTTAAATAAAAAATTCCGTTCTGATCCGTAAATAATACATGTGCACTGGGACAGAATAAAAAATCATGGCCTGACTCTATTCACGGGAAATACTATCACGCCAATGATCGAAATACCTCGGAACACGGAACCCCCCTGAATATGAAAATTCTTTGCGGCTTGAATGAAGAAATGTAATTTGATTAGAGAGGCGAGAGAAATATAGTGTAATGGGAGTGGGAAGTAGAAGGCATGTTCGTTTAGTTATTCCATGACTCTCTCGGGTGTACGGAAAGACCCGACTATTCAACCTGAAGGGCTTTGGCTTTATGACCCCGATTACGATATGAGGGTGACAAATGTCTGGAGGAAAAATTTTCAGGGGTAAATTGGGGCAATCCTTCCACCATTTGTATTCCAGACTTATCGGGGAAAAATAATCCAAGGGGGAGTGCAATATAATTGTATATTAATACCAGATATTTAATGAATATTGATTACTGATTACTAATATGCGGATTATTTCATGTTATTCTCGCGATATCAGGAGTTTTAAAAATTTTTTTGATAATGCACCATCCCTCTGGGAAAATTCGGTCATGAAAATTGTGAGCATCAGCTGAATTGAAAATTCACTGCATTCTTTATGCATCGTATCGTCATAACCAGATGCGCCCGAGTAGAGTGGCTCAGATTTGTGTCGATAAAATGAGATAGCGAGGTAGTTGCCGGCTGAATAGCCCAGTGGCACATATCGGGTCGAGCATCATCTCCATACATATTCTCAACAAAATCATCCCATCCACTGAAAATAAAAATATTCTATATTCCATCTCCAATATTGAAGTTATCTCAAAATATTTACTCCATCCAAAAATTAAATGAATATTAAATCAACAATAATATTAATATAACTAAAATGAATACTTGATATATTCAAAATATATCCATTTATCAATATCAACACATTGATATATTAACATCAAATATTGACTCTCCGAATTTGTGAGGAGTAAATATTAAAGATATGGATATACAAAAATGGGAAGAAAAAAAATTCTTTTTTGAATCCGAAAAATACAACTTTTCGTCCGAGGGTGCGGCGCGATCAAACCGTCATGTTGTCGAGTTCGTGTTTAAAAAAGGTGGGGATTCGCGGAAGGGAGGAATGGGGCCGGGAGGGGGTGTGGATCGGTAGAGGTGGGGTAAGGGCGGGTGTAAGGTGAGGATTACGCGCGCGCATACCCAAGCCGGCCGGGATTGGCCGCAGGGGGGGTGCACATAGAGGGGGCGCACATACCGCCGGGGGGGGTCGAGGGGGTGAGAGAGGGGGCAGAAAATGTTGGAGACGGGTCGATGATGCCGGCGCGGATCCGAGGGAGGCCGACGCGCTTCCTACCGTTCAGTCAGTCTCTGGTACCCCTCCGAAGCCGCGACGTTAAACGCTTCTTTCACATCGAAATAAAAAATTATTCTGTTATAATCGCCGTACGCCGCAGCCATGGGTGACGACAAGGTTTGTGAAAGAAAAACGGGGAGAATATATAAAAAATGTTATTCTACTTTTGATTTATTTTCTATTCAACATTTGGGCGAGTGTTGAGGTTAATTTGTTGCCAGGGGCGTTTTTTCTGTTGGATTTTCATTTTAGAAATTTTATGGTCATTTTGTGAGTGATGAGTGCGATTGTGGGCCCTAATTGGTATTTTGAGGGGAATTTTTTATTTCTATTTTTTGGATCTTTGTGGAAAATCGAAGGGGTCAGCGGATAAAGATAGGGGCGGGGGTGGCTGGTTGGAAATGCTAAGGGAGCAGGTATAGTGGACGGTGTCTGTGCCAGGCAGTCGCTTCGATCGAGGGTGGAAACCGGGTTGGGGAGGGGTGAAGAGCGAATTTATCGGGGGAACGTAGATTTTCGGGTTTTTTTGTCTGTTTCATTGATTTTTCTGGAATCTTGATTGTAATGAGTGATTTTCAGTGATCGTCAGACACACGAGAGTGTTCCGTTAGTCCGTGAAGAAGCTGAAGAGAATTTTTGAGGGGATTTAAGAGGAAATTGAACGATTGCGTGGCTTCTTCACGGGTTCTTGATAACGACAAAAGGGAAAATAGTCGATTGTTTGATTGAAGAAAGAAGAATCTTCGATACTCTTCGTTAAACTCCGGAGATCACAATGGTAATCATTAGAGAAGAAAGAATCGTAGATTTTTGGTTTTTCGTTGTTTGATTTTGTTTCTTAGCTGACTAGAGGCTAGTCATTAGCGCAGAAACTGCATCAAGCTTTATCTGGTGAATTATTTTTTGCACGCTCGTTGCGCTCTTCGAGGCTCATTCTTTTATTTTGATTCCCTTGTGGAAAGTGCTGAATTTCCAGTGATAATTCGAGGAAAATCATTGAATGATGCCGCACTGCGGCAGAAGTGCCGTGGGATTACCTCCATCCGTCCTCTCTCAAACGATTAAAACAAATGATCCATGAAAAGCCGGGAATTTACCTTGTGAAAAGTGTTTGAATCCACTAGTGAATACTGTCAAAACCACTTGGAATAACGTGCACCATGACGTGGTGATGTGACAAACCCCATGGACCCTCGACAGAATTCTCGTACCATCCGATTCCCCTCGTCCCAGTTTCCGGTCAGCTGATTATCGGAATTTTCACCACGTAACACCATCAAGTGAACCCCTTGCTCCTGCGCATCGCGTCATCAGCCAAAAATCATGATTTCCCTTAGACCAGATGACCCCATGATCTCTATCTAAAATGACCTGTCTCAACCGAAATTATCGCCAATGCTTGTCTCCCAATTTCATTAAGGCAAAAATTCTCCGGTAATTTAACGAGAACGAGACCCTCCGAATACTCCCTCCCAAGCGATTTGGCAGTCCTTCACGATGAAGACCGATCATAAGTCATCAGCGAGTTCTTGCACGCGTATGTACGCACCATCATCATCACCACTCGTAAATCGTCAGTATTACGTACCCCAGTGGCCATGCGTTCCGTGACGTCTCATCAAGGCCGGACACGTCAATTGATAAGGTCGTTCCTTTTAAGTTTGTCCCTAACCAACCGTTTTCCATTCATTGAAATCTCACTGGGCTGTTATAACTGATACGAAACGGTTCTCTTCCGGCTGTCGTATCATTTCAAATGTGCATATTACATTGGCTCAAAGTGCCTCAACGACAATCGTCTTGAAGACTAATCACTCGGCTCAAATGATCCACCCAAATTCATTTATCACCTTCAAGCGATGATTCGATACAAGTCCATTGTGATAATTAATTCATGGAATAGCCACATCGGCAGGTTTATTCCAGACAAATAACTCCCTTTCCAGTGAAAGAAAAGGGCTGAGGGGTTGGTAACAGGGACAGTATCATCACCAAGGGTCGCAGACCAGATGGCGCCGTAGGCGTTACGCCTTCTGGGGACGGACTATCGATCGTAACCTATTTATAATTCATCTTGGATTTCGATTCGTCACGAATATCCCTTTTATTTTTACCGTATTGGTTTCAAACGGTGATGCACTGATGACAGACTGACAGGTGAGGCCCTTTTGATGGGCCATGATCGTTTTTCAAATTCAACTCATTCGTTTTTTACATTCACTCAATGGATTGATTTTTTCATCAGTCTGGCTGGAGTTTTTAGGAATCTCACTGGCATTAATTACTTTGAGTACTTAAAAGACTTCTGTGTGGACACTCGTGGGTCTTCCGTGGACAATCCCTGACCGCGCGCGGGTCATTGGCCTATTTCGCTGAGGTAGTGGAACTATTTCGATATCTCGGGACCTGGAGGACATGATATTTCTTTTGTATTCGGAAAATTATAATTCATCATTTGTACCGGGGGAGAATTTTGTTTCAATCTGTCACTTCCTGATGTTTTTTTGTTGTCGTAATCCATTTGTTTTCAAGTTGAAGATTCAAACGAGATTAAAATTCAACAGCTGGTACAATTTTGATTCCGTCCGGCATTAAATGGCCAATCTCCCTCTTGACCCAATTCGTAAAATGCTCACTGGTGTTAGATACAACTTGACAATGTCCAATACAAATCTTTTTGTGCCTTTTGTTCATTCCCTCGCGCTCGGGCCACAAGTGCTGGGTTGAATGGGTGACGAGGGGAAACCCACACACGTTCTGTGTGTGACGTACTCAAGGTGTGACGTATTTTACTGAGAGAAATGTCATTTCGACTGAAGGAGATAATCTTCTTCAGGATTATATACTCTTTGATAGATCGAATTCTTGAAATCACGTGGAAATTTCATCTCCTCAAACCCAAAATCATACATTGTCCAGTCTTTCAACCGCGCCTGAACCCCCGACGGACATACGATTACGTAACAGTCGGGGGTATATCCCACAACAAAGGAAAATGGATACCTGACAGTACTCCAATATCTTCAGCTCACATTCCCCCGATGGCGAGAAACCTATTTGCAGAAAATTCTCAGATTTATAAAAATTCCCAGATATCCCCGCGATTCGGGTGAAAACACATTCTCATCATGGAAAACCCAAAATGAACCTTTTCCAGAACAAAGCCTGACCCTTTCCTCAGTCCAGGGTTAATAGTGGGAATGATGTAGACAACTGAAGTACCCCAGAGTGGTGGAAACGCCCATTCACCTAGGGCTAACGTAGGAAAAATAAAAATGAGGGCAGCCGAGAGAGGAGACAAAAAAAATCTGCACAAGTGTGCATTCACCCTCGAGTGGGTTTTCGAATGGTAAAGGACTGGAATGGGAAATAACAGTGGATTTCGTGGGGTGTCTGCAAAAAGTGTGCGCACCTCTTGCTTGTGCCCTGGTTGCGTATTGATCCGCCTGAGTTTGCTGAACAGAGGGCACCACTGGTGCACGGGTCAGGGGTGCATGCGCCTGCGCCTCCAAATGGTCAATCCAGCATCGACCCACAGTCGCTGATTCTAGGGGGGGCAAAATATTTTTTTTTCGGGGGGTGGTGGGCGAGGGGGAATTTTCCGGAGGTGAATGGTTCCGCCGGAAGTATTGATCTAGGGATTTTTCGGTGGGGAGATTAATGGGGGTGGAAGAATTGTTTAAAAAAAATTTTTTTTTATATATTTTTTTGAGATTATTGCCTCAGAATATTTTCTTCTCCCTAATCAATCGATTAATCGGTGGAAATATCCGGGTGATGCATGAATAATATTTTTGAAATTTTGTTGAAAAATTAAATCCACCGCGAGTGGACAAAGCCATTGATCCGTCCTCGCGGATTATCTCACACAATTCCCTCTAATCATCATGATGACCACCTACACCTCCTTGATACCCGTGAGTCACGATTTAACTGGTCCCAAGGTAGACACGTGCAACGAAACCCTGAGGATTCTCCAGGAAACGTCGCCGTCTGGTGAATTTCGTGCCCTTAGCATAATTTCATCATAGAAAAAAAAAAAAAAATCCAAAACTCGAGGTGAAAAATTGAAGAGTCAATTTTTATTTCCCACTAGTCAGTGTCATCCCTTCCGCGAACTATCGATCTTGGAAACTCGTGACAATAGGTCTTTCAGACAATCGGCATAAAATCGATGAATATCAATCGACCTCGGCCAGTATCATCCCATCCAACAGAATAACTTTGTCGTTGAAAATGGTGTACGTCTCTCAGCACCCATTACCCATTCAATATGCCTCAACAAAACGTGCAGAACGGAAGTAACCGGTTACCTCGGTACCTCGAGGTCGCACTTGAAACTGCAGTTCTGGGAGCGCCGAATGCACCACCTATTAAATCCACCCAGAATTTTCCACTCAATCGTCAATTCAATCATCGATATTCATAATTACTTACGGTCTATCATTTACCACGTCATTACTTTTTTTTTTTGTCAATTTTTTTTTCTAGCATGGCCGCACAGATTCATACAGAGTTGCAACATTCACGAACGTTCGCGATGACAACAAAACAGCTGATGGAATGGTCAAGGTAGTCAGGGGAAAATTAATCAGACAGATTGATTGAGTCCGCTTCCAACTTCTTCTTTTTCTTCATCTTCATCTTCATCTTCATCCCTAACATCAAGAATTTTTCGACTTTTCTCTATCTTCTCTCTCTTTCTCTCTCTTTATCCCTCACTTCTGACCTTTCGCCAAATCCTAATGAAAAATGAAAAAATGATATCGCTTCATCCTCTCCGCGAATATGATTGATTAATCCTGGTGTATCCTTTCGCTGATTGTCGAAGGGAGAATCTAATTTTAGGATAACCCGATAATCCTTTGGCCTTTCGACGACCCGAGATTTCACCTCGACCTATCACGCTCGACTAATACACTCCAACATTTTATTTATTTAATCTCCTCAAGTACTCACACATCTATCGATGGATTATTCCTCAGTCTCGTCTGATAATCTGCTTGCTGCGGTGGTGGGGGGTTGATGTATCTGGAGCTGCATCAATCCTGTCTATTCAATCAATTGCACCCAAGATCACATTTTCAATGAATCATCAATCTGTTATCATTCTAATCACTCTATTTGGGGGAGTCTCTCATCAACTGCCAACACTTTATTTAACTTTCATCATAATCCACTGCGAAAAATCACTTGGTCACTATTTTAAAACTTGCGCTTCTTTTCATTTGGTGGAGAGGTATTTAAAACTCGGTGTCTTAATTACGTTCTTGCGCTTGATTTTTGGTTTGACATGAGGCTAGAAATTATTCGAATTTTTTTAATGAAAAACGAGCGAAGGAATATGTCTGGCTTTCCGATGTGGACTGAGACGAGTGCCATGAG
Source organism: Fopius arisanus (assembly GCF_000806365.1). Classification (NCBI taxonomy): domain Eukaryota; kingdom Metazoa; phylum Arthropoda; class Insecta; order Hymenoptera; family Braconidae; genus Fopius; species Fopius arisanus. Next base: position 437,355 of record NW_011887794.1, on the reverse strand, counting down.
AACACGAGCCAACACACCCAGCAGATTAATTAGAGGGGTTAATAAGTCCAATGACTTATTAATTCATAGCATCCGAGTGCTTGTATTGGTCGTCTTATCATCGCGCTATCTCGCTCCGGGGAAAGCCATTCAATTGATTAAATGCCTTCGCATTTCACGACGTCGTTACTAATCAATGTCTGTCTTGCTTCTTTTTTTTTTTTAATTTTTACGTTGACTAACAGTCGCGGCGAAAGAACCCAAAGAGGAAAGGAGACAACTTGGATGATTTGAAACAGGAGTTGGATATTGATTTTCATAAAATCTCACCTGAGGAACTCTATCAGAGATTTCAAACTCATCCAGAGAACGTAAGTAGATTTTAATTATAAATAATTACGAATTTCGCGGGTCTAAATTCAGTGATAAAATCACTTGAATTTCGAATGACATGAGTAATTAATTAAATATAATTAAAAATCGTCGCTTAATTTTTTTTTTTTCGTGTTGAATTTCAAAATCAAATATTTTTTTTTTATTAATTTTCACTAGATCACCAATTGAGGGAAAATATCGCGTAAAAATTTGACATTGAGGTCAAATGAGTTTAAGAATAATTGTATTTCAGGGCCTTAGCCATGCGAAAGCGAAAGAGAATTTGGAGCGTGACGGTCCAAACGCCCTTACCCCACCGAAAACCACCCCCGAATGGGTTAAATTCTGCAAAAATTTATTCGGTGGATTTGCCCTCCTCCTGTGGATCGGTGCAATTCTCTGTTTCATTGCGTACTCGATTCAAGCATCAACGAGCGAGGATCCCAACGACGACAATCTCTACCTGGGCATTGTACTTGCCGTAGTTGTGATAGTAACAGGAATATTCTCGTACTATCAGGAGAGCAAATCGAGTAAGATAATGGAGTCATTCAAGAACATGGTGCCTCAATTTGCAACTGTCCTGAGAGAGGGTGAAAAATTAACCCTCAAAGCTGAGGATCTTGTGCTCGGTGACGTTGTCGAGGTGAAATTCGGTGATCGTATACCAGCTGATATAAGAATTATCGAGTCACGGGGCTTCAAGGTTGACAACAGCTCGTTGACTGGTGAATCAGAGCCACAATCAAGATCACCAGAATTTACCAATGATAATCCCCTTGAGACGAAGAATCTCGCCTTCTTCTCGACCAATGCTGTTGAGGGTACAGCAAAAGGTGTTGTTATATGCTGCGGTGATCAGACTGTTATGGGTAGAATCGCTGGTTTGGCGTCTGGTCTTGACACAGGTGAGACACCAATTGCCAAGGAAATTCATCACTTCATTCACTTGATCACCGGTGTAGCTGTTTTTCTCGGTGTTACATTCTTCCTAATTGCATTCATTCTGGGTTATCACTGGCTCGACGCTGTAATATTCCTCATCGGTATCATTGTTGCCAATGTACCTGAGGGTCTACTCGCCACAGTGACAGTCTGTCTCACCCTAACTGCTAAAAGAATGGCATCTAAGAACTGTCTCGTTAAAAATCTCGAAGCTGTGGAGACACTTGGCTCGACGTCAACAATTTGCTCGGATAAAACTGGTACATTAACTCAGAATCGTATGACTGTCGCTCACATGTGGTTCGACAATCAGATTATCGAGGCTGATACCACTGAGGATCAGTCTGGTGTACAGTACGACAGAACAAGTCCTGGATTCAAAGCACTAGCCAAAATAGCAACGCTATGCAATCGAGCTGAATTCAAACCTGGCCAAGAGGGTGAACCAATTCTAAAACGTGAAGTCAATGGTGATGCCTCAGAGGCTGCACTACTCAAGTGCATGGAGCTGGCCCTCGGTGATGTTATGGGAATCAGAAAGAGAAATAAGAAAGTGTGCGAAGTGCCATTCAACTCAACCAATAAATATCAAGTATCAATTCACGAGTCTGACGATCCCAATGATCCGCGTCATCTTCTCGTTATGAAGGGTGCACCAGAGAGAATTCTCGACAGGTGTTCAACAATTTTCATTGGCGGCAAGGAGAAGGTACTCGATGAGGAGATGAAGGAGGCATTCAACAATGCTTATCTGGAGCTCGGTGGTCTTGGTGAGCGTGTGCTTGGTTTTTGCGATTATATATTACCATCGGACAAATATCCCGTTGGATTCAAATTCAACAGCGACGATCCCAATTTTCCAACTGAGGGGCTTAGATTTGTTGGCCTCATGTCCATGATTGATCCACCACGTGCTGCTGTACCAGATGCCGTTGCCAAGTGTCGTTCAGCCGGTATCAAAGTTATCATGGTCACCGGTGATCATCCAATCACTGCCAAAGCCATTGCCAAATCAGTTGGTATTATATCAGAGGGTAATGAGACTATTGAGGATATTGCACAGAGATTGAATATACCGGTGTCGGAGGTCAATCCACGAGAGGCTAAAGCTGCTGTTGTTCATGGTACTGATCTCAGGGATACTAGCAGTAGTCAACTCGATGATATCCTGAGATATCATACCGAAATTGTGTTCGCTCGTACATCACCACAGCAGAAACTTATTATTGTCGAGGGATGTCAACGGATGGGAGCCATTGTTGCTGTTACTGGTGAGTTAATCACTTTTTTTTCTCAACCGATTGTTGCATACGAATACGAATACGAATTTTTAAGAGAATGAAACAACCACCGCTCTGATAAATACATCGTAATGAAAAAGATAAATAAATAGTGCCTTTTGCAATGGTCCTCCAGGCGATGGTGTGAACGATTCGCCAGCCCTGAAGAAAGCCGATATCGGTGTTGCCATGGGTATCGCTGGATCTGATGTATCGAAACAAGCAGCCGACATGATTCTTCTCGATGATAATTTCGCATCAATCGTAACTGGTGTTGAGGAGGGGCGACTCATCTTCGATAATCTCAAGAAATCCATTGCCTACACCCTCACCTCGAATATCCCTGAGATCTCACCCTTCCTCGCCTTTATCCTGTGTGATATTCCATTGCCACTTGGTACAGTCACCATTTTGTGCATCGATTTGGGAACCGACATGGTGAGTACTCGAATTCGTACAGCTTCAGAAATAATCATGTGCCGATCGAGCTGAAGACTTCGAATCGTTTTAAATGGTCTTGTCACCATTGAGGGTTGATCTTGAAAATTTTTGGCCCGGGATGGGTCAAATAGTAAAAGAAATTCCAGTTAAACCCAAACAACAGGTGTTTTCAGCTCGATAAAAAAATCATCTCGATGTGTCTTTTCAATTAACAAAATAAAATAGATACCAGCGATTTCCCTGGCATACGAGCACGCTGAGTCCGACATAATGAAGAGACGTCCCCGCAATCCAGAATTCGACAAACTGGTCAATGACAGGTTAAAAAAAAACCAGTAGATCAGCCAGGAGTAGCCACCAACGATCCACTCTCATATCTAATTGCTTGTCTTATCGTTATCTCACGCCAGGTTTAGCGCCAGTCTCGGGAGAACGTGCAGTAAATATTATCCTAGTGGCTTTCTTCCAGGAGTCGTTGTATTTTCTGGCAGGATATCCGACAATCCCATCCCATCCAAGATTTTTATCACCTGAAAATGTGCCAACGATTATTTCCATCATCTCATGTGTCATCACGTCTGAGTTCTCGTTGGTTTTTTTTCCCCCATTTTTTTTTTTGTTTGGTTTTATTTTTCACTCGTCAATTTGATGGGTTTTCATCGATTTTATAAATTCAACAGCTCATAATGCTTAATATTACGTCAGGTACCAGCCATCTCGCTAGCCTATGAGGAGGCTGAGAGTGATATTATGAAGCGACAACCACGAAACCCCTTCAGTGACAAGCTTGTTAATGAAAGGTAAAATAATCAACGAAAGGAAACGATAATCTTGATTTCTTCGGTTATCTTTTAAATAAGAATCGGGGGCTTGAGGTGCTTTTATCTATTTTCTTTCGTATATTTTGTCTTTTTATCCTATTGGCATCATCGATCAAGAGAATACTATATCATCTTTTCGTCTTCTTATGTTTATTTCAAATCCAGATAACTGGAGTCTTGTCTTTAGATATCAATTATTTCTAGTCAATCTGGTGACTGTCGCTTCACTGTTCCATTAAAGGGATAAAATCTGGTGTTTACTGTCGTTCTGATCGGTGAGACTTTGGCTATTTCATCGTTCATTATTTCATGATTTATTTTAGTCCTCTAATTCTTCATTTCATTCAGAATTCTTCTTCTTTCGTAATATTTTCGAGGAACGAATGGGGTTTTGAGGTGTAAGGTTGCAGTATTATTGTATGCAAAAATTGTTTCCCTTGGATATTGCTATGTCATTCTCATCTCGCTTTGTCTTCCTTTGTCTTTCATATTTACTTTGAGGAAACTCTGAATTTTGAATGAGAAATCGATAATCAATCTTTGGATATTTGCAAACAGTGGGTTATCTCGGTAACGAGTCGTCCTACGAGAAAATGTTAAAACGAATTTTTTGTTGGAAATTCAATTCCCCAGATAAAATCTTTCTGACATTTTCCCGAGAAATTATTCGTTTATGCGATACGCGAGGAATCGTGGAGGGTAAAAATCTCGACAAAAATTGAGAGTTTGTAATTGTTGTTCATCCTTCCTTCAACTTCATCTACTAATTAATTTGCTAAATATCATGACATCACCTCCTTTGGTTATTCGGTTAACCATAAAGGTAAGCCTATTCTCATTTTTCTTTATTTAATTAAGAAAAATAATTTCTCACGCACTTTAGCATCTTCATAATGAAAATCTAAAGTATTTTTTGATAACCACTTGGGAGTTTATATCGACCTTATATATTCGGAATAAATCTTTCAATTTAAATATTTCGTTGAATATTTATCATTTATATTCTACGCATGTTCATCTTGTGGATAAAAGCCGCATTGTGTGCTCCTTGCGTCTGCGTCATGTTTTTTATCATTCCATCAAAATCATATCTGATAAATACCCATCCGCATTATTACGATCAAATCTCCTGGCTCTTTTTGAATCTATTCACTATCACTAATGATACATTTTATTTCAGTCTGATATTTTGATTTATCCCACTGTATATCCTGCCTGTATTTTATTAAGATGCCAAACACCAATGCCAATATTATATTTCTGGTATTTCAAATAAATTACACTGTTAAAAATTTAACACTGAACTTTTCATGGAATTTCATCGTCTATCAATTTAAATTTTCAATAGAAAAAATTCAATGATGCTTCAAAAGCTTTTCCGTGAAATTCATTGAAAAATATTTAACAGTTTAATGAATATCTGTTGAGTTACGATGTGAAATTCCCAGAAATAGTCCTCTGCAATTGCCTTGCTCTCGTCCAATTTCCAAACAATCGCGTTGAATTGAATTTGTTGACCGTATAAATAAATTAAATATGCCAACGATTCGACAGTGTAGTTACCCACGCGAAATTGTTGATCCCATAGTATTTTTATAATAATAAATTGACAATCAACAATTTTGCGACGAGTAAGATGACGACTCTTCCATCTCGTAGTTAATTCTCCATAATAATTAGTTAGAGATTAGACATAGATTATTTTTTACTCAATTAATCTTAATTATATTTAATATTGAATAATCGTCTGGATGGAACAGATTAATTAGATACACACCAACAACAAATTGAACAACAGCGTGATCTTAATTACTATTACTATTAATTACTCTCGCAGCTGAAATCTATTTATCATTCACTGCTAGCTAAATCTTTCAAGCATTGAAGTTTCACAGCGATTTCTTCCTCGATCGAAGATCATTCGACAGACAACACGCGATTTACCAGCGGAGGTCTCTACGATTTTTGGATTTTATTAATTCATAACGAAGAGTCGAGTGTTTTTTTATTCCAGTTTTATTTTTAATCAGCTCAATTATTCCAGCGACATTCTCATGATATTTTTATGATAATTATAACACTTCGGCTCTTCGTTTGTCAATCGCTTAGGAATGGCACCGATGAATCTTTATCATTTCTTTATTTCTTCTGTAAAGACCAAACTCGGATCATTTCTCAGTTAAATTACCCCGAATCTCCGATTTCTGTCGATTTCCACAGAACAATCGATAAAAAATTCAATTTAACATCAATTTTTTCGTTTAATATTGAATATTCGAACTCGAAAAATTGTCCAGTGGATTTATTATTTATAAAATATTAATCCATATCGATCGGAGTTTGGTCGAAGGCTTGACTAATCCTCGTACACAAATTCAAGCTGGAGTTTGAATTTGTGTGATTAGATTGTGGACTGTCAGCGTAATCTCAATGATTCCGGGAGTGAATAATGAAGAATAAAATCCGGGGATTCCCATTGCTTGACAGTCCTCATAATGTCTAATTCTCTTGGCACATGAACCATTGGTTATTTAATAACTAGAAGAACTAGAGCTTTCTCTCCATCACTTTTGATTCTTCACACACGAAAAATTTTCTTTCTCTTGAATCATGGGTGGATGGCAGGTGCCGGCCATCTCTCTAGCCTACGAGGCACCGGAGTCGGACATTATGAAACGCCAGCCACGCGATCCTTACAGAGACAATTTAGTCAACCGAAGGTGGGTTCTTCTTTTGATCCACCCCCCGACAACAACAACAGCTGATTTTATCGATAAACTCATTGTTTATGCACCTGCCGCATCATTCGGTCATTTTTTTTATCAATGGGCGACAGACATGCCTATTTTTTTCCATTATTCACGCGTGCTAATTCAATAATTGGATCAATCGATAATTAAATCATCAACAAATCAGTCTTCTAACTACTGGATGATTTAATTATATCACTAGATAATTTTTTTTAATGGAAAAAAATTTGAGGACTCGAATTGTTTTGTCTGTTGCCTGTCAAAAAATCATGAACACCTGAGACATTGAAAAAACAATAGTCTAGAGAGAATAGCACACATTAGGGTCAAGGTCTGTGCGAATGCGTTGAATGTCATTATCAATGTTTAGCCATTTAGAAAAATTAGTACACGAGCGTTAAGCGATTGTGCCACACTTTCAACATTTTGTATAGAACCTCACGAGACAATCATAATTTATTAATTGTCAGTTGGCCTGGATAGCCTCGACTCGTTTTACTTTTATCATTAAGCATGGGAGAGCAAGTCATCAGCCGATTCATAAGATCATTAGCAGAAAGGTCAAGAAATGACTCAATTCCGAGTTTCAATGAATTAATTTCAAATAAATTTTGTAGCCCCCAAAAAATTATTCCACTATTTGTCGAAAACTTCGCAATCGACGGGATATAACGAAATTTTCATACTTACCTTTTTTGTGGCAGAAGGAATTCTCTACAAAAAAGTTTCTATAAAAAATTAGTCATCTCTCTTTGTTTTCGAGATACGCACGGAAAACTGAAACTCGGATGAAATTGAGTTGAGAAGTTTCACCTTTTCGCTACTGAAATATTTTCCTTTCCTCACCAACTCGTAACTCTAATTTCAGTCATTAATATCAACACAAAAACAATTGTTTTAATGCACGAATGCTTTGAGTGTCGCATGATCTGTGGGTGAGAGCTTACAGTACAGAGACCCAGAATTTGGTGAGTAATTACTCAAATCCTCGCTATCCTCAGCTTTCTAAAATTTCTGGGCATTCTGAAGAGTAAATAGATGGGCTTTACCTGCAACTAAACACCTCGTGAGAGAGATGAATTTAAATTCCCAACGCCTCTGGTCCCTTTTGGGCCGTTAGTGCGAGACTGTTGCATCACTGGGGGGATTTTTAATTGGCAATTGATTTTTCGCAGGCTCATCTCAATGGCATACGGACAGATCGGTATGATTCAGGCAGCCGCTGGTTTCTTCGTGTACTTCGTTATCATGGCTGAGAATGGCTTCCTCCCGACGTATCTTTTCGGCATCCGAAAACACTGGGATTCCAAAGCTATCAATGATCTAACCGACAGCTATGGCCAGGAATGGGTAAGTGAAATGTGCACAGTCTCACCTCATATACCTCAAAATCGGCTGACGATAGCGGAATGCCACCGGAAACTTTTTTGTGCCTGGGAAAATTTCCCACAAAAAAGTCCATTATCATTTTTTTGGTAGGACCAATGATTACTGAGATAATTGATCTTCCGATTACAGACGTACAGAGATCGCAAGTCTCTTGAGTTCACTTGTCACACAGCCTTCTTCGTGTCAATCGTGATCGTCCAATGGGCCGATCTGATTGTCTGCAAGACCCGCAGGAACTCCATCGTGCACCAGGGAATGAGGAACTGGGCCCTCAATTTCGGTCTTGTTTTTGAAACAGCACTCGCTGCTTTCCTCAGTTACACACCTGGTATGGATAAGGGTCTCCGCATGTTCCCACTCAAGTGAGTATACAATTAAATAGATATTAATTAATATTTGTGGGTTAATTGGATGGTCAAAAGTGTAGGTTAAGCGATGAGTCAAAAATCAGGGTTCAATGAATTGAACAGTGAAATAAATTGGCTGTGAAAAAAAAATGTTAATCCTTTCAGATTTGTCTGGTGGCTTCCAGCCCTTCCTTTCATGCTCGCCATCTTCATCTATGACGAGACGAGACGGTTCTACCTCCGCCGAAATCCTGGTGGCTGGCTTGAGCAAGAAACTTACTACTAAATTCTCCTCCCCACAGCGAAGCGCACCCACGCGAATAAAACACTTGGAAATATCTCGATCAACTCAAGAGACCCTTCAAAAAAAAATCATAAAAACTCAATAAATATACTACACGGGGCGTGCTTGCAAACCTGGACCCACACGTATCTAATTAGTGCTGCAGAGGCTGGAATGTGCTTCGTTGGCTGAATTATCTCCCTGTGAGGAAGGATTACTTACGACCAGATGAAGCAATTTTCTTTACTCTTTGGTCACGTCAGAAATAATGAAGAGCCTCGTGAAGAATGAGTCACTGCCCAATAATCGAGAAACGCCTGGGATGGCTGATGGGGCGTCGACCCAGACTAAAACTAAAAATTAAAATAACAATTCAGGATTAAAGCGGCACAACGGATGCAGTCGATTTTTCCGGACTCGCCTACTTTCTGTTTTTTTTTTTTGCGATATCTCGGAATCTCGGGAGATGACGAAATTTTTGTCGGGGACTTTTTTGTGGAGAATTTGGAGATCCGGAAAAAAGTTCTTATGAAAATTTTTCGTGGTTTCGCTGGTTTTCGAGATATTTCGGAAATACGGGCGATCACCGGAAATCGACTTGAAACGTTTTACCCCTTCACTGAATTCCAAGAGTGGGACAGAGACGGGCCTAAAAAAATTAATTAAAATTATAATTAGGGGTAGACGAATCCAGTGAATGAACGAGTCATGTTGAATAATGAGAATGGAATACTTTAATGAAAAAATCTAAAAGACGAATTCGAGAACTAGCTTAACCTGTTGAATTTGAGAGGAAATAAATTATTTAATCGAGGATACGAATTGAGAAATTATACGTCTTGTGATACCGGGGGTAGATAATCTGTTGATTAGATAATTCCGTCGTGGAGAAATTGAAAATTTAAAATGTAGGGAAATTTCATTAACGATTGCGAGGTGAAAATAAATAAATAAAAAGCTATTCAGACGTCTCCAATGACCATAAAAAGATCCTCGCTATTGGCACGCCCTAGGTGAATGCAGCGAATACGTAATCATCAACAATAATTAACGATTACCGTAACAACCCTCGGATTATCGTTATCGTAATCGTTTGTGGCACAGTGATAAAACAGAACTTCAGTTTTTGGGGGGTATCTCGGAATCTAGAGGAGATAGGGGAATTTACGTGGAGACTTTTTTGTAGCTGAGAAAGTTTCCCACAAAAAAGTCCTGTATCATTTTGCTCTGGAACCGCTAGTTATCGAGATAATCATCCATTTCTGGGAGGGAGTGCTGAAATGAAACATTAACTCTATAAAATTAACTTCACTGGATTATCGTAATTGTTTTATTACATAAAATAATTCGATATCGAGGGAATTACGAGGGGAAGTACAAGAACCAACGCGTTATTTCAGTAGAAAAATATAAACCGATCAAAAACCACTAGTTAATCAATAAATCGAATTATTTTTGAAGAATTTCTCAAAAATTACGAAACACTCAATCCGACGAATAATTCAAGACCGAGTAAATACAAAAATATACTGAACAGAGGAGTAACTAGTGCACGCGATGAGTAGCTGTAGCGAGAGGTTTAAAATGTAACGAAAACAGAAAAAAAAAACGTGAAAAAAATAATAATTCTACGAGCTATAGCAGGTGAATGGAAGTAATGCATTCTCACGTAGGTGAAAAGTGAAATAATTATTATAATAAAGAGTAAATAAAATGAAGAGCATTCATTCTCTAGGTTTTTTCATAGTTTAAACGAAATGAGGAGGGAGTTTCGATGAGACCCCGGCGCTAACGCCCTGTCCAGCCCCAGGTATTCAGTAGGAAAATAGTTAACGGCTTATATCTCGAAATCCGTGAGAGATTGTCAATTTTTTTTTAGACCACTTTAAGAGCTACAGAAAAGGTCCAATAAAAATTTTTCTATCCCTCGTAGATTCCGAGATATTGGAAAAAAACTGAAGTACTTTTTTTTTCATTTAGCAAATTCAATCAATTTCATTTTGTCTGCGGTTTTTTGAGGATATCTCGGCAGGGGTGGGGGAAAGTCGAGTTTTCGTAAGGAACTTTTTTGTAGGGTACAATGAGTACTATGAAAAAGGTCGAATAAAGATTGTTCTATTCCCCTTGGATTCCGAGATATCGATGTCGCGCGAAAATCGAATTTCACTGTTTTACCTCTTCACTAGGAATTTATCTCGAGATATGAGGAATTGGTGACGCCCCTGCAGCTCAGTCCCGAATAATGCCCAAAGTGTTCATAACGTGTGGGGAAATTGAGGAAACACTTGACATCATTGACTCTTCGCTCTTTCATGACAAATAAACAATACAAATGCACAACAAATACTGAATAAATCTGAGTCCCAAAATTCAACGACTTTTTTTTTTCGATTAAACAACCTGATCGAGTGTTCAAGTGGGATGTACAGGTTTTTGTAATGGTTTTACAAACATAATTCATTAAAGGGAAGAAATAACTAACGAACCACTCGCTCTGGAGATTGACAGAACGAAAAAAAAAACAGTTATTAAAAAAGAACAAGCTAATGAAAACTCAAAAACAGAGATTTCACAATTTTTTCTCGTTCAACGCAAGATTATCTCGATAACGCTCTGTCCGAGGGAAAATAGTCCGAAGAGATTTTCTGTGGGAAATTTCATCAGCTCCAAAAAATTTTTTTTGACTCTTGACCCTGGGACCCCTCGTTATCGATATAATCAGCGAAAAAAGAAAATTCATCAATGGGTTGAAATGAAATTGTAGTCGAGGGGTGGAGACAGGGTGTTGTTGTGCCGGGGAGTGTAGGAGCCCAATATAACGAAAATTATGAAAAAAAATATAAAAAACAAGATAAAATACGAAAATAACAAAAAAATGCTTTGCCATCGTGCGCCGCCTCACTCTAGGCTAATAATTTAAATATTAAAGTAATATTAATGATTATTAATATAATACATGTTACGGTAAGATATTACTAGATGTAATTATTATGTATGGTTTAGTTTAGATCGTGTTGTTGAGAAAAAAAAAAACAAAGTATGCGTAAGATAATTGAATATTAATTGGGATGAGTTGGGATTCGGGAGGGGCGAGGCTGGGATTTTTTCAATTTTTACATTGTGTTCTAGGATCACGAATAAATGGACATTATTTATACTGTTATAATAATTTACCTATTTTGGGGCCAGTGGAGGGACCGGATTTGCCCTCCGGATTCTTCAAAATCATAAATTTACATCTCAATTTATTTATCACACAATTCACATCAATAATAATTGTTTATTTAACCATAATAATAATTATAAAATAAAAATATCTCGAGATCCGTGAATGGTTAGTGTGGAAATAATTGAGATGTGAATTTTTTTCCACTCCCCCCAAAATTTCAAAATAAATTCCCCTTCCTCCCCTAAAAAAAGACCCAAAACTGAAAAAAAAAACCCCATCCACTCGCCCCCACGCGCCGGATCCCCAAACGCTAAAAACGAAATGAAAAAAAAAAAGAGAAAACAAATTGAATAATGTTTTATTAATATTGTAAATATTTTAAATAATAGAAAGAAATGAAAAACAAAGAGGAATAATAAACATGCGTGACTGGAGAATCTCATGCTGAGGGCTGGGGTGCCCGATTATTCTGTTCCGATCGTTCATGGATCCCTCCCCTTACCACCCCACACTCTCACCCACCCCCTTTCCTCCCACCGTCCGAAAAAAATTCCTCGTTTGCTCCTTAATTTTGTTAATGAGCGAACACTCGACCCGACACTCGAGTGAGAAAAACTAGACGAAATGAAATAGTAATTCACTCGCGAGCTTCAGCTAAAGTTGATTGTCTCCATTCACAATTCGCTCATGGCAACAATCAACGTGGATAAAAAAAAAAGAATAATAAATAAAACACATTGCATTAAAACTCCACATGCGAATAAATTTGCGATGGATAAACACGTGCTCACTCTGCTCTAAAAAATAATTACCACTTGTAACTGTAACATCCCTGTTTCTGATTGACAATTCCTTTCGTATTGAATTAATTAATTGATAAGTCTTTTTGTTTTCACGATGAATAAATTACATTAAGGAGGAAAATGAATAAAATGGTGAAAAAAAAAATGATAAAATACAAATGAGAGACATTGTCCAACCCAAGTGTCATTACTTTTGATGTTAAATAAAAAATACATAATTAATAAATTGGTTTTCACATAGGATTTATTTGAATCCGCCATTACCCAGTCTACTCTGGGGCTTGAATTTTTTATTATGAGTTGTAATTAAAAATGAATTAAAGCTCCTAATTAAAAAATTAATTAATTACTCAGTGATTGTACTCAAAATATTCTTTTAAAAATGGTAATAACTTTATTCGAAATTCGTCGAAAAAAATCATGAATACTCTCCATCAATTTATGTACAAGAAAAAAAAATCGGATTACTCGAATTTTCTGCGGGAAATTTTCCCTCAGAGTTCCGAGGCCTCAAATTTCTTTCTGTCTTTAACAAGACGTTTTTTCCGAAGTCTCTCGATGTGTTTTTTGAGTTTCCCAGTGCTCTTAAGCTCCTCGTACTGCGCCACGAGATTAACTATTTTCTTCTCGGATTTTCTCTTGAATTTTGGTTTTTCCCCAGTCCTAATGGCCTCAACGATTTCCTTTTTCTCCGCACTCTGAATGTCTTCCCTCTGCTTCCTCCTCGAGTGCTCCCTCAGCTGATTCTCAATCCTCTGGATAAGATATTTTATTTTTTTTATCTCCTTGGGATTCTCAGAGGTCTTGAGCTCCTCCTTCAGAGCCTTGAGATCGTTCTCCTTGAGTTTAAATAGAAAACTGTACGAATTCTTGAAGGCTTTTTCGTCGAAATTTCCACAGAGGGAATCGAACCTGGGATCCCTGGGCTCTTGCTTCTTCACGTGGACAACTTCTTTGAATCTGGAGACTGGCTTCTTCGCAGACATCTCTCTCGGGCGATTTTTATTCTCTCGTTTAAAATCCGTTTTTCTGACGCTTTTAGCACCGAAAATCGCTTCATTGTAGACCTTTGAGCCTAATTTTTCTTTGAGCTTTTGCAGGTCCTCGAAACTCATGTGGGAAAGCTCCTCACGTATTTGAGTCTGTGGAGAAAGAGAGGGTTAAATATCCCTTAACCTAAATTTAAAAAGACCTCGATGAAACATTCATAAAACCCACCCGATCTTTATCTTTCTCCAACAGTTCCACAGTTTCATCATCACTGCTCATCTCTGTCGACTTAATTAAACAAAACAATCAAATTAATCGTCAATTATTCGTGATTTCTCTTCAGAAAATATCACACAACAATTTCCTCATGTTTAGCAAAGAGGATTGACTAAAGTAGAGGCTCTGGGGGTTGGAGTGACCCCAGCGGCATCGTAGTACTGCACCACAACAGAGGGAGGGCGCCACATGTGATGCTGGGGTGTACATCACGTCGACGGGGTGAATTTTATATTTTGCGGCATGAATGCTTTTTGTTTTTTATTTGTTTAAGTGAGATCTAGCCGACTGTTGAACGTGCGGAAGGGGGAAACCACATCTTGTGGAATTTCAATGGAAAAAATTATTCAATGTATTGAATATATACCACTAATGAATTTATATTTTTAAATGTGCGCGTTGTCCTAGTGGTAACGTGCTCGACTGGCACGCCGGCGGCCCGGGTTCAATCCCGGCAACATTCATTTTTTTTTTTTTAAATAATTACAATTTCTTTTTTTTGTTAATGGCAAATCAATTGGAATATCGTTTAAAAACTGAATATTTAATAATCGAGAAGATATCCAGTGAAATTGAAAAATTAGCAATTTTTTAAAATAATACTTTTGCAATATATATACTCCTAATGAAATTTTATTGTTGTAATTGTGCGTTATCCTAGTGGTAACGTGCTCGGCTAGCACGCCGACGGCCCGGGTTCGATCCCGCCGTCATTCATTTTTTTTTTAAATAATTCCAATTTTTTCTTTAGGTAGGTATTCACTGCCATTGAAAAATTCGAAATTTTTGACAAAGTATCAGGGGAACATGACAATCGAGGAGCTATTCACTGA